>NC_090443.1:52912923-53034757 GCF_031143425.1 Pleurodeles waltl
ACAGTCACACATTGAACACACATGCATACAGGCATCCACCACACTCACACACACCTAAGGATGACAGATGCCAACGCACCTGCTTCTCTGGTCGCCCATACAACTTTGCATACAGGGGTAGGACTCCATCCACCAGCTTCTCAAACTCCTCCGCAGTGAAGGACGGGGCCCGTTCCCCTGTAACCTGCGCCATTTCAGGGACCAGTGTCAGGACACAGCAGCACATGTAGTGTAGTACTACCCTTCACGGGAATCAGGAGTCAAGGGTGTGACAAAATGGTATGGGTAGCGCGGCGGTGTGCTCCGTCACCGCCGGCAGCGATCATGATTGGCCCAGGTTCCCTATTGACAACCATGTAATCCAATGATCAGGTGCACGGCGGTGAACACCGCCTTCCGCCATGAAGAATAACGTCAGCGGAATGAAGTCACTTCCACTCTATCATACCTGGATGGCAGGAGGCTGCCATTTTACTACCATAGCCTGGCCATGAGCCTCATCCAGGGCCCCAGTCTCTCTCCCCTTCGTTAACTCAGCACACATTTGCCTGATGGTGTAGCTCATTCTTCCTGTTTGTGTGTGTTACCTAAGTGTTGCATTTTGGAAAAACAAGTGACATCATGGGATGCAAATGTAAGTTGATGCTCAGAATGTGTTCTTTCCTCCCCCATAGGTGCAGACCCACGTGGCGAGGGAGGGCCCAATCTGTATACAGAAACTATGGAGGATCGTCACATCATTATCACTTACAGACTCAATAGAGCTACAATCCATGACCTCTGTGCATTACTGGATCCTGTTCTGAAACCAGCAAATCAAAATCAGCATGCCATCCCTACAACTGTGCAAGTGCTATCTGTGCTCCATTTTTTGGGCTACGGGTTCATTTCAGGTGACAGTGGGCATGGGCGAAGGGGTCTCACAGTCTATGTTCAGCCAAATTCTGTGCAGATTCCTGGATGCCTACGTTCAACACTTGCAAACATATGTCCAGTTTCTCCAAAGGGCTGAACTCCCCGGCATCAAATCTGGATTTTATGCCTTCGCCAATATCCCCCATGTGATAGGTGCCATTGATTGAACCCACATTGCTCTCATACCCTCAAGAGTGAATGAACAGGTGTATAGGAATCATAAGAACTATCACTCCATGAATGTCCAGTTGGTGTGTACTGCTGATCAGTACATATCACATGTCAATGCCAGGTTCCCAGGCTCAGTCCATGATTTATTTGCCACACATGATGGAACAACTACAAGGGGAGAGAGGTTGGCTCATGGGTGAGTGTGTATGACACTGGTTAGTTCATTGCTGACACCCAGGCTGTATGCAAGTAAGAGCAGTTTGTTCAAGTCCTCTTTCGACCACTTTTGTGGGTGATTCTGCTATGTCCCTGACAAGGTG
The DNA here is from genome assembly GCF_031143425.1 of Pleurodeles waltl. Classification (NCBI taxonomy): domain Eukaryota; kingdom Metazoa; phylum Chordata; class Amphibia; order Caudata; family Salamandridae; genus Pleurodeles; species Pleurodeles waltl. The sequence continues at coordinate 52,914,330 of NC_090443.1, forward strand.
TGTAAGATAGTGGTGGCCTGCTGCATGCTGCACAACTTGGCTGTGAGGAAAGCAATCCCCTTTCTGTAACCAGCCCGGCAACCTCAGAGAGGGGATGAGAGTGATGGTGAGGAAGAAGAGGGGGAAGATCTCAACTCCAGGACCCAGTTAATCCACCTATACTTCCAGAGACTCCAAGGTACTGTTCAATGATGATGATGTCTTCACTGCATACTTACAGTCTGACTCATGTCATAAATACTGTGGTGTCTTTTGTCTGTGACAATGCTAAATCATGACTGAAGTGGTATGTAACAGGGAACCCAATATTAGGTACAGTGTGACATACTTCAGACACTACAGTCCGTTGAATCCCCTCCTGCAACAAAGGTGTGATTATGATATTAACTGGCTAATGCATACACACTCACAATTCATATCTCATATTGACAAGGGACATACGAGTTGGGTGCATAGGTGTATTTATTGAATAGCAAAATATACATAAGTGTTGGGACAGTGAAAGAAAGTGGGACCATGGTGCAAATACATGCTCAGGTACATATGCTCAGCTGTTGGTAGCACTGTGTTTTGGTCCATGTGTGCATTGGAAGATGGCGTGATGGGAGTGGCATGTCAACAAGGTAGCTTAGTGGCACACAAGGGAGACAGTTCAGGGCAGAGTCACTTCCTGGCGCTGGGCTTTATCTTGGCTGGTGTTTCAGTGGTATATCTGGGTCTGAAGGCACGTTTGCAAAGGTGCAGTTGGGCTGCAGGGGTAGGGGTGCTGGTTTCCTGTGGGTCCTCTGGCAGTGCCACCAGTCCAGTAGCTGCTGCAGATGTAGATGGCAGGGCAGTGTCCAAGATAGTGGTCGGGCTTGCAGGTGGGTGGAGGACTCAGGCTGGCTGTGGTACTGGTGCTGAAGCACCCCTGCAATGGAGGCCATGGTGGCATTGAGCTGGTTCCATTGCTCCATGGCCTCCTGGTGGTATGCTATGTGCAGCCTCTGATTCTGCTCCAGGGTGGCCAGAATCCATCCCATTCTGTCCTGGGTATGGTAGTATGCTCCCAAGACCTCAGAAATCACCTCCTGGGCTGCTGCATCCATCCTTTGGCCACTCCCCTGGGCCACTGACGCCCTCCAACTAGCCCTAGCCCCCTGTGCCTGTGTCCCCTGCACAGGTCTGGTAGTCCCATTTGCAGTTGGCCCTTCATCATCCTGCCTATTGGTGGGTGGAGACTCTGGCGTCTGTAAATGTGGTCCACCAGTCCGTGGCCGGAAGACACTGGTGTGGGGACTTTTGTCCGAGGTTGATGATGGTGGCTGGGTGGTAGGGGTGTCAGTGGTGTCCTGGGGGGGGCTTCTGGAAGGTGACAGTCCAGGACTGTGTGATGGGCCAGGGAGTTCCTCTATTTCCAGACATCCCTCTGCACTCTCCTGAGTGGGGCCTCTCTCTTCAGGTGGAAGGCTGGCACTCTTTGACGTCTCCGTCCTGGTGGCATGGGTGGTGGTGCCTGTGTGTGGGGGGAATAGACAGGTGGGTGTTCGGTACTTTATCGGCATTTGCTGCACTGCTCTGCACTATTTGATGGATATATTCCCCTGTCGTGGCATGCAAGGTTTCTTCGTGCACATTTAGTTGCATTTTATGTGGGGGGGTGAAGGTGCATTGTGGGTGCTGTAGTGCCACTGGGATTCCATGCAGGGGTAGGTGACTGTGCACAGGGGGCTGGATGGAGATCTGTTTGTGGGAATGTGGTCATGCAGGGAACTAGGATGTGGGTGTTGTGGACTGGGTAGGAAATGGGGTCCTGGTGGTAGTGAGGGGATGGGGTGATACATGCATTACAGGTGTGGTGACTGTTAAGGTATTGTAGTTGACTTACCCGAGTCTAGGCCTCCAGTGAGTCCAGTGAGGCCCTCCGGGTGCAGTATAGCCAGGACCCTCTCTCCTCCGAGTCGGTGTATTCGGGGGGAGTAGGTAGGGGACCACCACCAGTCTTCTGTACGGCGATGTTGTGCCTGGATGCCATTGACCGCACCTTACCACGCATGTCGTTCCATCTCTTCCGGATGATGTCCCTTGGATGGTTTCCCACTGTGTTGACCTTGTTGACTGTCCGCTGCCATAACTCCCTATTCCTGGCCATGGGTGTCTGCTGCACCTGTGCCCTGAATAGTTGTGGCTCAACCCTGAGTATTTCATCCAACACAGTCCTTATCTCCCTGTCTATGAAGCGGGGGTGTTTAGGGGGTGCCATGGTGTGTGTTGTGGGTGGTTTATTGTGGGTGTATTGGTGAGGGCGCTGTTGTGTGGTTGTGTTTGGGGCTTGTGATAGTGTTTGGGGTATGAATATGTTTTGGTGGTGTATTTGTGTATGTGACGTGTGATGCCCTTATCCTGCGCAGCAAATCATAACAAGGCCCGATGTGCACAAAGGTGACAAAGAGCTGGCTGACAGAAATGTATTGTGTCCTAAAATGAGACGGTGGGCTCACATCACTATTGTGCAATACCTCCTAAGGTGAAGAGGCGCACCAACACGGGAAAAACACATAAAAATCTCTTCATTTAGGTGGAGTTCAGTCGACATCTTTGAAACAAAGAACATACATATCCAGAGTATTACTTTATCCTCGTGAAAAACAGTTCATGGTTGAGATGCCAATAGGGCTTGAAGTTGGAGAATGGGTGTCGCTCAGGTTATGATGATCAAGAAGGCTTATTTGCACAAAAGGAGATTTGTGTCACATGATGCCACCAGTCTACAAGGCTTAAACACAAAATTAGATTCAGGGCTTAATTTAGATTGCACTTTCTGACCTCGCTGGACATCGAAAATAACTCTGTAGTCCGGACAGCTGCAAACCGGGTATATCTGAATCTAGCAGGTACTTGGTGAAGGAAATGACTGTCCGCAGAACAGGTGAGAGGATTCAACGCCCAAATCCACTCATAAAAGCACAAGAGGCCTGGTGGAAGACTTTCCAGAATATGCTGGAAAATCCAGACCTAAATGAGCAAATTCTTGCTCCTCTGGATCCAGGGGCTTAGGCTGAGTCACAGTGGTGAGGGGAGTAGAGCTCACTGGCCCTACATGCTTTACCTGAAAGTCTTACATCAGTGAAACGCAGATGTCCTCCTTAGAATGAAGATATGGGATGTCCAAGAAACTCTCTAGGAGGGCAAGCAGTGCTTAATTTGAGCAGGTGATTGCAGGTAGGTCCCACCGGCACTCTTTTTTGGGGACCAGCACGTATTTGTCCTCAACAAACTTTGATCAAGAAAAAAACAAAATGGGGAATGAAGGAGGAAGAGAAAGATGGAAAAATAGTGCCAAAGGGGGACTATAAGGGATGAAAAATAGCTTGCATGAGTGAGATACAGAGACAGGAACTGTCTGGTGGTGGAAGAAAGAGGCATGAGATGGAATTAAGACTGCATGGTTTTGCTATTCGGTACCCCAACCTTTGATAGCAGTGGCTGCGGGCAGCTGAACAAAACTTTGGGCATTGTCACTTATCTTTTATAGATTAAATCCTGAGGGCAAGGCTGGGCTTACCAGGATTACAGAGCACTTGTGGTCAGAGAAGCAGTCAAGGGGAGGTTGCTGAGAAACATCCAGGAATAAGTCCAACATAAGTCCATCACCTAAGGATCTTGGACCCCTTTGCACACTTTAGAGGCACATCTTAGCTACATTACAAAGGCAACCATCTCTTGGTATCCCCAGGCCTCCAAAAAAGCAGTACTGCCTGGTTCAGCTTCCATTCTTAGAGTGAGTGGAACTGTTTACTCTGGCTGTATGCTGTTTAACTAATTTACAGTGCATCAGACCAAACAAAATGCACCCCCAAATGTACTGCCCTGCCGACAGTTCTGGGGTGAAGGTTCTCCATAGCTTTCAGGTGTACAAGAGAACCATGGGGTTCACAGTGTCCACCTCAGCCCAATGCCTGGGGGCAGAGTGGGACACTCATAATGCCAAGAAGTCTGTGTTCAATGTGGCAGTGTTAACATGTGGGAATTACTATGATTTGATAGATTTAAAGGCGGGACATCTTAGCAGTGTGCTCCACGCCTCCCCCAGTACACTATGATGAGTCTGGAGACGGCAACATTTGCTCAAGGTAAGCTGAAAGGACATCCAACCACCACAGAGTTGGGAAAACAGACAGGTAGACCAAGAGCAATTTATACTGACTGCCAAGACTTTGCAAAGAGGTTTACCATCTCCCCGATGAACAACAATATCTCAGGAAGAGCTTGGGGGTTATTAGAAGTTGAATGTTCTTGACAGACTCTTGTCCAAAATGGGTCAGCGATTTGGATCCTTCTGATGGTATTGGAGAACATTTTGAATGGTCCACAGAGAATCCAAGTTTGAAAGAGTTCAGAGTACACCATTATTATGTGTAACTTATGTTTCAAGCAAATATTTGCTGGTAGTTCTCCAGTAGAGCTTTTCAGAGGGTACAAGCTAAAGCCATTCCCCTTATTTCTATGGGTGCTTTCTTGTAGGGTGTGAGTCGACATAAATACTGAAGCACTGGAGAGTCCATTTGTGAGGCTGCGGCAGGAGATACAGTACACACATGGCCACATATCACTATGCTATTGCACCATAAGCTGCTTATTTTAATATTTAGTACTTCACTACTTCGTAATACATGGCATTCTGCAACCCCTGTATAAAAACATTTCTCTAATTTCTTTATAATACATAGGATTCTGCAATCGCTGTATTAAAAACGAGTCTCTCATATCGACGACTTGTGATGCACCCAGTCTCCGATTATAAACAAAGGACATCAGAACTCAACTGTAATGACTTACTACAGTTGGGTTCTGACATCACAATGCCTAATGGCAGAGCCAGTAGCTAAGGTGAAAGGCAGGTTAGGCCATGTAATTCTGTTCTCCTTTTCTAGCTTTACAGCAATAAGCAGAAAGTAGATATTTGCAGCCACATGTTTATTTTTTGTACTCCTTAGGTAATTATAGAAAAGTTAGAATCTTTTTGCATGTTTCTATTGCACCTTTTTTTTTAAACTTGTTTTAAACTGTTTCTAATATCTTTTTTACAACAAATATCTAAGAGTGTTTTTGATATGTTTAATTTTGCACTAAATATTGTATTTTTATTCTTCATGTTTGCAAACATTCTGGGGGTCATTCTAACTCTGGCGGGCGGCGGAGGCCGCCCGCCAGAGTTCCCCCTCCAGAACACCGCTCCGCGGTCAGAAGACCGCCGCGGTGATTCTGTGTTTCCCGCAGGGCTGGCGGGCGACCGCCAGAAGGCCGCCCGCCAGCCCAGCGGGAAACCCCTTCCCACGAGGAAGCCGGCTCCGAATGGAGCCGGCGGAGTGGGAAGGGTGCGACGGGTGCAGTTGCACCCGTCGCAAATTTCAGTGTCTGCTAAGCAGACACTGAAATTCTTTGTGGGGACCTCTTACGGGGGCCCCTGCAGTGCCCATGCCATTGGCATGGGCACTGCAGGGGCCCCCAGGGGCCCCACGACACCCCATACCGCCATCCTGTTCCTGGCGGCCGAACCGCCAGGAACAGGATGGCGGTATGGGGTGTTGGAATCCCCATGGCGGCGCATCTTGGATTCCTTAGGGCAGCGGAAAACCGGCGGGAGACCGCCGGTTTTCCCTTTCTGACCGCGGCCAAACCGCCGCGGTCAGAATGCCCTTGGGAGCACCGCCAGCCTGTTGGCGGTGCTCCCGCGGTCGTTGACACCGCCAGGGTCAGCATGACCCCCTCTGTCTCTTTCATGTAAAAGAGCTACACACCAAGGATTTAAATGGTTTGTGAAAAAGAGGATATTGTGACCACGTATTATAAGGAATAAAGTACCACCAACATAAATGCTAAGGATACTGCAAGTCACCCCATAGTTCTTTAACCTTATAAAGGAACTTTGCCTTCTGCTTTGTTACTCTGTACAGACATGGAGCATCTCTGCAAATTGCAATATCCTTATACTGTATGGCATGAGGTACTTTATCCCATTTATATTGGGTAAAAGTGATGGGAAAAATTGGACGCAATTTCCAAAAAAGCATCTTAAAGATGAAGCTTGAGGGTCTGGATCAAAGACAAACCAGAAGAAGGCGGAGCTCAATCGAGACCATCAGCAGCATCCCAGCGTATCGCACTGCTTTCAATTGTTATTGTAATTAAAGAAGGACTACAACATTCTATCGCTAGCAAAGTCTCACAGAGAAGAGCGTAAACTCATTGAGTGCTACGACAAACCTTAGTACAGACTAACAGGGACAGATAGAGTAAATGAAATAATAAATAAAGGAGGATGTTGTACCATCGACCACAGAATATGGGAATGTGAATTCTGAGCAGGTCTTAGAATCCTCATCAGTAATTTAGCCCCTAAGCATCTCAATGCAGATTAGGCCTTGGAAAATCTTAGTTGTTTTGGATTAGATTTCAATAAGTGGAGATTAAATATGATTTACCAATGTTATAGTAAATGCACAATATAACATGCAATGATTTTGATTAAAGTGGATACTTGATTTTTCACAATCTCTAAAAAATAGTACTACAATTTTAATGCTCTGTGTTTATGACGCTGTAACGTGCCTTTGGGTAAGACTATAACAAACACTCTTGATTGGGATCCCATACTAGGCATTTGTCCACCAAGAGATAGAAGCCGTTTGGGGAAAAAAGGCACTACCACGACACCTCTTGTGTGTAAAAGGCCGCTTTATTGGAGACAGGTGTACTTACAATGTAAAAACCCTTGGTCCTTGGCCTTACAAAACTAATAACCTCACTATACATTGATTTTAACCTGTCAAACTCATCCCCCCTCCCCTACCCTACCCACCCCCCCCTTTATCCTTAACCTTGTAGTCTCTTAATATACTGTTCCTTTTGTAACGATTTATTCGCTGAATCCGTTTGTCACCTTAATAATCTCCTGCTGCCCCTTACGCCCAAGATATTTGAGTCGGAGTTGTCCTGCTGCTGTCCACCCTCTTCGACTGTGAAGGTGTCTTGTCAGATCTGCCTTCCCTTCCTGTTATAGTTGTCATGTGAAACTGTCTCAGTCTCCGCCACCAGAAAAAGGAACCTTTTTTTGCCCCCCGCTTGTGTCATATATTCCTGCCCCACGGTCACACCCTACTAAAAGGCTCACCCAACAGTGCCTTCAAAACGTCTTTCATTTGGAGCAGGTACAATTCCATGCCCAGGAAGGACAGGTGTACGCCATCGCCCCTAAAAAATTCCAGGTCCTCAAAACGAAGGTCCTCAAGTTCCAGATAAGTAAAGCGGTGTTCCCCGCAAAAGATTTTAATTTCTTTATTAATTTTCTTGCGTGCCCACTCGATAGCCCCTGGCTTTCTTGCCCCTCTCCGTACCCTGCGGGGAACAAAAGCTGTCCAAACCACGTGACACCTGTACCACTTTCGCTGAATTGGCTGCAAGTCTCCTTTCATACCCTTCATAATATCGAAGCTGGTTCTCTGTACTACACCATTTTCCCCCAAATGAATCAATAACACATCTGGGCACGCACCGTTCCCCCTAATTCTCTTCAACGTCGGTAACAACTCATGCCAAAGCATACCCCCTTTTCCAACCCAACGCACCCTATATCGTTCCTGATACAAACCTAAATTTTCCCTAATATCCGTATGCCCTGCTTGCTTGTGAGCTCACTTGACGAAAGAATGTCAGATGACCAATATATACAGGAAACACACCTCCGGTCCTGGTACTGAACCTGCAGCAGGAAAGAAATATATTAAGCTGACACCACAGACCCCTTTTCAATCCTGTGCCGCACATATCTTTTGTAAGCCTCAGATTTCCTCCTCCCAAGTCTCATTAATTGACTTGTACTCCATCCCTTTGACCCTGCCTCTGACGCCATGCCAATCTGGAAAGAATGTGTGCCAAATTGAGAGACAACCCGTCCCACACATTGCAAACCTGCCCTCAAAACGGCTAAGAGCTGATGCGTCAAAACCCTTTTCCCATCACCATAACGAAAAACCTCCCCGCAACCTCCCCCACTACGTGCCTTGAGCAGCATCCCCAGGAAAACCAGTCATAAACCAACAACCAGATATGCCAAAAGGACCACCTGTGCTTCTGTGCCCTGCTGGTTTGTTTTAGAACACCCGATGTGAACTATCATACTGTTCCTCCTGAAATCCACGTCACTCCACTTCACACTTGACACTCGACCTGACCCCACTAACTCAGACACCCGAAAGGCATCAAAGAACATCCAGGACATTAATGTCTTGAATAAAAGGCATTTGTCTGCATCATAACATACCCTCTGGAGTGCTGGCAAAACTTATTTTAACAGGCCCAAGGACAAAGGTCGCCGCTCCTTACACTCCTTACCTCGCTCCCTGGCCCAATCTTCCAAAATCCGCGGGCCCAGCTCCCCAGCTGACGTTGAATAACCCCACAACAGTTTGCCCATGAAGGCAATGCCTGCCAATTTCCTTAATATGGCGATCCTAGATTGCCGTCTCTCTACTAACTGCATGATAAAACATACCACGTCCTCCAGTCTACCTCTCTCATCAACCCTCCTGACTGCCCCTGACCGCCTAAACTCCTCCCAAGCCCTCACATACGCTTGCTGTGTAGATCTCGCCAATGAGTTCACCACCAGGCGCAGCATCCGGCGTTGCCTATGGTCCACAGAGCAGCCAGCATTGGTATCCTGCACAGGGGCTCATCCGCAACGAAACCATGGAATCTCATCCACTGTGAACGAGACAAAGCATCCTCAATGTCATTGTCCACACCTGGTACATGTTTTTCCCTAAAATGAATATCGTGGCGCAAACATTCTAGCACGAAAACTCAAAGCAGCTGCAGCACCTGCACATCCCGCGCAGATTGCCTGTTAACAATTTGCACGACTGCCAAGTTGTCCACTCAAAATAGTACCTTTTTGTGTTCCAGTAGATAACCCCAAATGCACACTGTGACCACCAATGGGAACAAATCCAGGAAAGTGATGCTCCTCCCCCCCCCCTCCAAGACACTGGCCACTCCTCCGCACAGTACCACCCCTGCCAATACAAACCATAACCGGACGCACCCGCAGCATCAGAAAATATTTGGACATTTAATTCACACACCTGCCACCGCTGCAGTGGAATCCCGTTGAATTGCTCCAGAAAAACACGCCACATCCTCAAATCCTCCTTCACCCCTGCACTAAGCCGCACATGATGATGCGGTAGTCAATGCCCTGACAAAGCCAGACCCAAGCGCCTACAGAACGTCCTCCCCACCCTTACCACCCTGCAAGCAAAATTAAGGTGGCCCAGCAAGACTTGAATGTCCTAAACCGTCATCTTGTTCCGTCGCACCATGTCCTGCACCGTCAACTTAGCCACCATGGAGACCGTGTCCAGTTCAATACCTAAAAAGGTCAAGGCCGTACAGGGCCCCACCGTTTTTTCAGGGGCCAGGGGCACACCCAGATCTCTCATGATGTCTTGCAACTGATGTAGCACGACCGCACACTGGTCCGAGCGCCGGTGCCGCAAATAAAAAAATCATCTAAAAAGTGTGTCACCTCCTTGTGTCCTGTGACGGATGAAAATATCCATTGTAAACAGGTGCTGAGACACTCAAATAAGGAACAGGAGATTGAACATCACATGGGAAGGGCTTTGCCCACGTATCAATTCCCCTGAAATTGGATACCCGAGAAGCTTAAAATCATTTGGGTTGACAGGTTGGAGCCGAAAAGCTGATTTTACGTGTCTTTGCCATCAAGGCACTAGCTCCAAGACCTTCTACCATAGCAAAGGCCACATCTACTGAAGCATAAGAAACCTTTGTCCTCTCCTCTGGGATGAAATCATTTATCGAAGAGCCCTCTGGCCAAGATAAATGATGAATCAACCGGTATTGCCCAGGTTCCTTCTTGGGCACCACCCCAATGGGGGACACCATAAGATTGTCCAGCTTGTGCTGCACTATTTCCTCTTTACCCTTGACAGACTTTAAATTATCGCCGCCCCGAATAGGCCAAGTCAAAACCCTCCAAAAACCCTCGCAACAAAACCTGTACTGCCTTGTCATCGTAGCGTTCTAACCATAAACGCAGTTTCTCAATTCTAACCGGAGTACGAGCCTTTTCCCAAAAGGGCCCTGACCCCCTCTTGGCTTGCTGGGTCTCTGCCCCCCTTGACTGTTCGCATAGAAAGACTGACTCTGCTCCGCCGCCTGTGCTCCTTGGTTTCCGGTGGCATAACAGTGAATAACTGCATGCTTTCCGAAGCAACGTGAACATTCATGCCTGAACTTACAGTACTCCGGTGTGCTATGAACCTTGTAATCCCTGCACGCTCCTGACTTGGAAAATCCATTTCCCGGCGCTCCTGCTCCTCCCTTTGTGTTTGTACCTGCCCCACCCAGGGTGGGGTGCTCCCGAAAGGGCCGGTACTTGTTTTGCCAAATTTTGATGAGCCCATGGTATGTTGCCACAGGTCCGCGTCAATCTCACCCCATTGAACTTCCGAATCAGCTGCCATTCTTGCTCTGAACTCCTCGTCATACTGCACCCAGGCGTATCCCCCGTAATTTAACTGTGCTTTCCGTATAACATCCATATACTTGAAAAGCGCTACCGCCCTTTCTGGAAAGCGCTCGCAATAAATGCTTGCAAATATCAGAAAAGCAGCTGTCCAATTCTCAATAGTGACTGGAACCCTCGGCCTCCTGGCCATCTCATATTCCTCCTCTTTAGAGCCTTCTTTGGACCTGACCTCCCTTTGAAGGAGTTTTAACATTTCTACATACTCACCTTTCCAAATCTTCTCCTTCGTAGCTAACATAAGGTGTGCACCTAATGGTTTAGCCGTGCCCATGTAGGGCTCATTTTTTACTTTTTCCTTGACTGTCTCCTTACCTGAATCGCTTTGAGTCCCCCCACCATCCTGTGTCTCTCTAATACCTTTGACCTCTCTGCCGGTCTCCGTTCCGACTCCGGCATCCATAACATATACCCCTTTGCACAAACTCTCCTGCGCACTATCCGCTTTCGCTTCCACCGCTACTGATGCCACCTGACAGTGTATAGGAACTGCCTCCTTACCTGGCGTCAATGGCAGGGGCTGCTCCTGAGCCGTCCGCTGTGCCAGTTGTCCACGTCCTGTGGCCTCGCTCACCACCTACAATGACTTATGCACAAAATTAGACACCCCCCAGAGCCCAACCATTCATCCTCCTCCTCATCCCTCAACTCCCCCTCCTCTACACTTTCCTCTTCATAGTCTAATTCTTCTTCCACAGCCATATCCTCATACTCACCAGGCAGGGGGCTCCCTCCATCCCTCGCCTGTCCGTAGTCCAACCTGGAGACTCCCATGTATGTAGGGGCCCGCCGCATGGTGCTCCTGCCTTGTCTAAACTGCCAAGTGCCAGGCCGCTGGTCACCCGTGGACCCGTCATGGGTGGGCGCAAAACCCCTACCATCACAGGGCCCCCGCAAACCAACCTTAGCCCTTGGCTTCTTGTTACCAGAGTCTGCCTGCACATTCCGTCCGGCCGCTCAGGGCCCCGTCTGCACTTCTTCCTGAGGTCGCCGGGCTGCGCATGACCCGCTCGGTCCCTGTCTTGCCGTCTTCTCACCCTGCCAGGAAATTTCCCATGTGACGGTGCCCAAAAACCGTACTCCCATTCCCCCCCTTTCCGCACACCATCGCCAAGTCATCCCTGACCTCCCCGCCAACCCCCACCTGGGTATCCCCCCTCCCTGCCTGCTCCACCTCCCGCCCGACGCCCGTTTAAAAGTGCGCCGTGGAGGACGCACTTTTCAGGTGATCCATCATCCTCCACACCGACCCCCCTACCTCCTCCTCATTGCTCCACTCCAGCATCGTCTCCTAATCATGGGCCCCTATCCCCCCTCCGTACCCTCCCATACTGAAGGACCCCTCCCCCACCACTCTCCCAAGTGACCGAGGTCCTGTGCCACGTCCTAGCCCGATCCAGTAGCTAGTCCGTGTCCCCCCAACTCCCAGTCTCTCCCCCCACCCAAAGAAGTTCCCCTTGAACCCTTGGTGACACCTCGTGGTCATAGGGTCCCTTTTTGCTCCCCTGCATGCAGTACTCAGTGCTCGATAACCTCGCTCCGAAGGGGCTACTCCTTTCACCCCCTGCCCCCTGTCCTGCCCAAAGAGCGCCCTCCCCTCCCCGCCCTGAGCGTTCCCGCAGCCTCTCTGCCACCTCCGTTGGCTCGCAGCACCGCTCTGCGTGTGCGCGGCCATGCAAGCCTCCCGGAGGGCTGGGGCGGAGTATGTCCACCCCACGCTCCTTTCTTAACCGGGGCATTCCCAGCCCACCCTCTGCCTCCCTCACTCCCCCTTACCGCTTTGCTCTTGGACTTCATTACGTGCGGGGGCGAGCAGGGCAAAACGGCCACCACCATGCCACCCGCAGGTGTTGTACCGCACCGTCTCGCACCATGTCCAAGCGCCCGGCCTCCTGAAGCAGCTGAAGGGCTGCACGAACATGCTCGTCCGTTATTATGCAACTGCCTGCGTCTGAGAAACGAATCACCGCTGCACACAGATAACCGATGCACGCCTCCTCCACCCTCAAATGCGCTACCGCTCATTACCAGCACTAGCACCACAGAAATAATTCCAGAAAACCTGTCACTCTGCACACTGCTCTAATCGACTGCAAGTGAAAGCGAAACTCACTTCGCAATCACGCAATTAAATGTTTGGGAAAACTCCGATCTACCAAGAAACTTAGTGCTACCAACTGGCCACCGTGTCACTTATTCTAAAAATGGTGGCCAGACCCCAAAATGGCTCCCAATTATACCACCCCTCCATAGCCCAAAATGCACCCAAACGGCACCCGTGGACTGTGCCAATTCCCCAAACCTCACGGGTGGGGGACCTCTCGTTCCTCAGGCAATCTCCCCCCAGGACCCCTTTGTAGTTGCAGAAAGGTTCCCTCCAGAGCCAGTGCGTTAGTAAGGTCTTCGGCACTGCACTAAAGATGATGGGCAGCGATCGGCAGAGACATTGCCAGTTCTCCTCAGTGAATGTGAGAGACTGTTTGCAGGCCCACTGCAATAGAACGTGAAATTAGAAGTCCTGCACGACTACAGAGCCTCACTTCACCTTAGTCTACACTGATGCCAGCATCACAATATTGAATTTTTTTGGGGGGAAATTGAGGATTAAGTGCCTGATGTACAAAACACAGATTGCACAATACTGGTCACAAATTGCGACCAGTGTTGAATTTTGCAAACCAATTAATGTACTAACAGAGCTTCCAAAATTCCCATTCAGAACGGGTCGCAATCCAACCTACCTCATAAATATTAGTGATGTAGGACACAAGTTGCAACTTAGTCTGATTGGATGCTATTGTGAGGTTGGTGGCCATCCTGTTCATGTTTGTAATTGCATTTAAATCAAACATTTTTTTTAAATGCAGCTCATTTTTATTAAAGGAAACAGGGCTGCATAAAAAAGATGCCTTCTTTAAAAAGTTTGTTTGGGCTTCTAGTAGTCCCATGGACCACTACCTACTGCTTGACAAACGTATTTTTTATCCATAAAGAGGAAAACTTTTTCATTTACGAATGAATTACCACCCCAACTTGGAAGTATGTAAGTTTACAATATTTTGCAAACAGATGACAGTTGCAAAATATGGATACATAACATACCCATTTGCAATTTAGAAGAGACTCCTACAATGCTTCTTTCCAAATTGCGAATCAGTATCTATTCACAATCCCATTTTAGGAGTCAGTAAACCTTTATTAACTCCTAAAAATGATTAATACACATAACAAACAAATTTTGCACATAGGTTGCAAATTACAGGTGATAGTTGCAAAATATGGATACATCACATACCGGTTTGCAATTGAGAAAGGATTTTACAATAATTCCTTTCCAAATTGCAAATACGTATTTATTCACAATCCCATCTTAGGAGGCAGTAAAGCTTTATTGACTCCTAAAATTGATTAGTACACATTAAAAACAAACTTTGCAGATAGGTTGCAAATCACATTTACGACTAGAAAATAGGATTGTATTGCACACCCTTATACTCTATGTCTAGTATTAGTTGAAGCCCTCCCTTTTTTTTTTTTTTTTTTAAAGGTGGGGAGGAGAGATGGTGAGGGTCCCTGGGCACCTTCCAGAATTGGGGACAGGATGAAGGTACCTTGAGAAGAGGAACCTATTTGCTCCACAGGTTATTGGATGAAGGCTAAGCTAGATGTAGCAGCTGAGGGAATTGTTGAGCACAGTCTTCTCAGACCACCAAAAAGACCAAAGAGATGGTAATGATATGGGTCCAATTATTATAGTAGAAGGACTGCCATGATCTCCATTGAGTGGTATGCCTCCCCAGTGAAGGCATGGTCATGGATAGCTGTGGCCTAGAGAATCCATTGGGATTTCTTGACACTGGCTGCAAACTGAGGACTTGGATTTACCCCAAAAAGCACATTCTCTTGGATTGACCGGTCAAGAAAGAGTAGGAAATTGTTGCAGGATCTGTACATTAGTTATCTCAAGCACTGAAAGTCTGGAAAACCTTGGCCAGACGGAAAGAGATTTGGAGGCAGGCACATTCTGATAGGTGGAAACTCAGTGACGGTGCTGTGGCTGTTCCAGTCTTGGACTGGTGCAGCACTTCACCTGTTCTGCAACTGAAGAGACATTTCTCGTAGAAAATTGTCCAACTCAGTCAACACAGGCGAGAATTCACAGTTTGATGCGAGCTGTGACTGAACACACTCACTGGCCAAATTAGGGAATCATCAGTGCCTTTGTTCATCTTTGGCAACAATCTAGTGTGTGTATGGGTGGGGGGTGTAACAAGTCATCATGCACGCAGTCAACAACAGAATCAAAGTATATACAATGACCATATAAACTTTAATATAACTAAATGATTAACAGTGGAAATTAAAGAAAATTAAAGTGACTTTATTTTAAAGCATTATTAAATTATGAAGAAACCAACTTTAACCCAGAAGGAAACAATGGGGGTAATCCAGACAAAAATAAATCTTGTGAAAAACAGTCGCTGGGGGAAGACGAACACCGAGAACATTCATCAACAACTCCCAGAGAGTCCCAAGCCTTGAACCGGCGGCAGCTAGGTGGGAGCTAGCTCTCTGTGGTTGCAAACTGTCTAATCAGTACAAATGCCAGAAGAATGATCTTATTAAGTTTGTATTGCTGCTGGTTATTCCAGAACAGGTTCTCACAAGACCAGCTTAATGACACAGTTTCTAATGCGGTTTTCTGCTGGGAAGCATGCCAGCACCTCTGGATTGCCCTGAGAAGGGTCTCAACTTCTAGACAGCTTAGAAGCATGTGCCTCCGCAAAGTGCAACTGTTTTCAGTACACCAAGGCCCATATTTATACTTTTTTAGCACCGCATTTGTACCGCGTTCTGACACAAAAACGGCGCAAACTTACAAAATACAATTATATTTTGCAAGTTTGCACCGCTTTTGCGTAAAAAAATGACGCAAATGCGGCGAAAAAAAGTATAAATATGGGCCCAAGTCTCTAGGCAGAATTGGTACACAGTTCCCAGCATTCCTGGCACCTCCTTTCAACAAGGATCAGTCCACTGGCCAACTGCTTCTCAGTAGTGTAATACAAAATGATGGAGCCCCCCCTGCAGAATGTGAAGAGGGGCCTCTGAGTGTCCCGTATCACATAGATGTTCATCGGCCTTGAGGTGAATGGTGGTCTTCCCAAAGGATGAGGGGTTGGCGGGACACAAAGCACTGCAGAGACTGCAGGGGCCTGAATTCACCCTGCTGTTTCTGTGAGTTGCTAGACCATCTAATGGCTTGTCATTCAGATATCTTGCAGGGTGGTCAAGTTCTCCTCTCACCAGAGAACAGTTATCCTCGTGTTTGTAAGCTCTAAACATTCCGGTGAGCCCAGTATGTCAAATGGTGCAAACAGCTGCACACTAGTCTGTGGAGCAGGGAATCACCTCATAGAAACAAATTTCCTTAGGAACTAACTATTGGCTATGGGGCTAGACATCTCATTCACCAGTCTTTACAACATGTTAGGTAGAAGGACTGGGATTCTTTGCTGACAATGAAAGAAAGGCAACTCAATTCGAAATTTGCTTTTGTGGCATTTGTGTTGTTAACACTATGTGGGCAAAACTATCCCACCTGTACATTGTAATAGTCTGTATTATCAATGGAGGGTCAGATGTGATGTGATCATTGCCTCATTGGTTCAGCATTTCAAGCAAGAATATCCCAGTGAGTAAATGCTGTGGTATGTGACAGAGATAGTTCAATGTTCGAAATGAGCGGTTAGTAGGGATAATGTCTCTTCTCTTAAGAAGAGATGGATTTTGTGAATAGACAATGTCAACCATGAACTTAATGTTGCTATGGAATGGTTCACACTATGGCTTAGATCCTCAAATGTTTTGTGCTGGTTTTGTGTTGCTTTTGTAATGCTAAACCGACACAAAGCAGCACAAAATGCTGCTTTGCATTACTTTGCATCAAGGGGGTATAACTTGGGTGGTACATGGGAGTGCCGTGCTACCACCCCTGCTTTTTGACACTAAATCCTATTCTGAAACATGAGAAGAAAGGGTTTAACGCCAAAAATTAATGCCTTTGAAAAGCAGGTGCTAAACAGAGAAATGTTTTTATTTCTCCCTGCTTGTACATCACACATACAAAGTAGGAAAAGCATTTCCACTTGTCTAGGCATAGTATTTTGTACAGGAAGGTTACCCTTCCTGTACAAAACCTATGCTAGACTCATGCACACTGTAGCACTATGGAACTAAGGTGTATGCATCGCGCATGGCACCTGA
This sequence comes from Pleurodeles waltl, assembly GCF_031143425.1. NCBI lineage: Eukaryota > Metazoa > Chordata > Amphibia > Caudata > Salamandridae > Pleurodeles > Pleurodeles waltl. The sequence goes on from NC_090443.1 coordinate 52,931,191, forward strand.
AATCAGCGCCGGCGCTAGGGAGAGGGGAGGAGAGGGCCATATTTAGGTGAATATGGCACTCTCCTGCTCTTTCCTTGTCAAGAAGCACAGCACAGCTTTTTTGGCTGCTGCACTGTGCTGGATGACACCTTTCAGAATCAGGGCCTATATATTTTGTATAGACTCATAGGCCCATATTTATACTTTTTTTGCGCCGCATTTGCGTCACTTTTTGACGCAAATGAGGTGTAAACTTACAAAATACAATTATAGTTTGTAAGTTTGTGCCGCTTTTGTGTCAAATAATGACGCAAACGCGGTGCAAAAAAAGTATAAATATGGGCCATAGTTTTTACTAGACCTCCTATTATGCAAACAAATGTGATGTGTTAATGGGAGCTTCTTTGAAGAAATGATCAACATTTAATCTGGTTTTCAAGAAGTTGTGTTAACAGAGGGAGTGCAGAGACCGGTTTTGTATTTTATGCCTGTCATACAACTACTTGTAATGTCTACTTTTGTTGATGCTGGTTCACATGTGGTTACACACTGCCTTACATTTATTAGCTATGTCTTGCATTAATTGGTTTCAGTGATAATAGTGTGCCATTAGCAGTGCCTAATTTGTAATGGATTGAGTGCTGGTGCCCAGAGCTCTGCAGTGAAACCTGTTGCTGGTGCACTTAGATGGCAGTGCACCGAATGCCAAGGATTCATACTCTTAAATGCACCTCATGCATAGTTAATCCACAACAGGCACTCCCTGTCACTCTGTCTCACTGTTACAGGATCCTGCTTTCTCTCTTCATGACGGTTTTCCGTCTTCCTCTTCTTCTGTGTTTCTGCTTTGTTTTTCCACATCTTGTAGAAATGTATCTCTGGTCCCCAAAAATAAGTGTCAGTGGCCCCCACTGGCTCAAATTAAGCACTGCTATAAGTATTGTTATAATAGAGATAGTATAGAAGTTTTCCTTTTTTGCCCATTTGTCCTCACAAACAATGGTGATGACGTTTTCATCACCTGCACATTTGAAGCGGTACTATTATTTCTGAATGATGCTAGTGTTTGTAGGTTTTGTTGATGTATGGTCGTTTTTATCTTTTCTTTGAGCATCTAAAATGACTAAATGTAATTGTGTCAAAATGGGCACTACTGCGGCATATTATGGTGGGTTAGTGTATAGCGCTTGCGATCGAGTGGCCGGCTGCCTCGGGGTTAAACTGTCAATAGTGTGCGCTGCCCGGTTGCTGCCTGTTTGTGACTGGCATCAGGAGCCAGTAAGTGTCTACGAGTTACACTTTCGTCACTTCCTGTGTAGACATTAGAGATATTTTCACATGGTGGGTCTGTAACTGTATACTGATTCAGGTTTCCATGCACTGGAAACCCTCAGATTGTTTTTTGGCTAATGAAGTCTGTTGACTGCACGCACGTTATTCCCTACTGTTGGGCAGCGGACAGCACAGCCTGGTTGATGGCTTCAAATGGTAAGATAAAGAGGTCTTTAATTTAGAATTCCCTAATTCTGGCTTGTCTCATACGGATTGCAGGCTGGCTTTTCATTTACCTCCTGAACTTAGATGCTTGACTGCCAGTGCGATTCTAAAGAACTCCTTGGATTGATAAGTGGAGATGGTGGACTTCTTTGAGGATCTCTTAAACGCCCTATAGATTGGCAAGTGAGCTGCATATTACAAAGTATTGTTGTGTGTTGGTTTACACGCCTAGGTGTAATTTTTGTGAATTGTTATTGAGTGCTCTGTTTGCACATCACATTGTTATCATGACTGGGTATCAAAGATTGTTTTATTTGTGTATCGTGGAGCGTTGGTAAACTTTAGCCTTTTTCTTCTATTTTCAAATTCACGAGGGGCGACTGGGAGTTAGAACCTAACATACATTGAAACCTATTTATCTAATGGTTCACTAAGGTTTTTGAAAAATGTTATTCATTCTTTGATTGTTTTTGTTGATGGGAATTCAGTTACATTTAAGTACAATAATTCATTCACTATTCAAAACTATGTTATTAGGATTATATTGAAGGACTAAGACTGTATTTTTTATGATAATGTTTAAAGTTTCTCAAATTCTCTCCAATGTCCACAAATATGCTGAACAAGCAGATGTCCTAATGATGTCCCTTGTGCTATTCAAGTGAAAGGACCGAAACTTCAACTTCTATGGACTGATCAGAAAGTGTTTTGCATTTCAACTTTATGGATCTTTTGTAAGTAAGTGTAGGGTGCTATGTGTTTATGTCTGATTATGTGTCATGCTATTATTAGTGAGTGTTAGCGTTTGTATGATACAATTACGTTATATTCTGTCTTCATCGACTTTCCATATTTTTGAGGAAATAAATAGAATTAGGTAAATGTTATCATCCCCTTCCCCTTCTTTTTGAGAGGAATGCTGTTTATGAGAAATAAATACTGCTGTGATTTTAGGACTTGACACAAGGAGTACTTACCTAGGTAATTATCCACACTCTTGGAGGAATCCTAGGTTCCCCAGTCCTTTATTATCTTTTAGAGCTGTAGTGTAGCTTAGCTCCTCACAAAATGGGGTCTGCATATCTCCTTCCCATGTTACATACCAGGGGATCTGACTAATGAAGAAGACTTGCGGCAGAAGGGATGAACCCGTGAACTCTTCACCGAACCCACTGAGGCGAGTCAGACATGTTGGTGCCTTACCCAAGGGCCTCACGGTTGGTCACTTGCAGGAGCAGCTCTGGGCTGAATGAGGCACTTCACAAGAAATGGCAATCGAGCATGGGCGTCAATTCACTAAAATGCCAGGCCTAGCGAAGTGACATCACACGCCATTTGACCTTTACTTTGACTCATACATACGTACATATACACACACATTCATATACTCTCATATAAACACACACTCACCCATAAGCATGCATACAACACACTTAAGCTGACAGATAGTGTCATATTCCAGATAATTGCACTCCATCTTATTACACCAATAGTGAATAGTCTCATGCACTATTTGTGCAATAAAAAAATTACAGAAAAAACAGGAAAGTTGAAGCCCAACGGACGTCCATTAGAACGAGCTGCAACTATGTTCCATGCACTGATTTTGCCAACTCTGAGGCTAGGGGCCGCAAAGGTGGTGACAGGGGTCGCAAGGGGCAAGCCAGGGATCGCAGCTATGACCCCTAAATGAGGTCCACCAATAGAGGTATCCTAGGTCCCTCAATGAAGCTGCTTTGAATTAACCTTCAGGCCTGCAGTCCATGGAAGGTTTGGAGCATCAAAGACTTCGTTGGGAGGTATCCTCGGTCGGGATTCTCATCACTGGGCCAGCAGTGAGAATGATATATCCTCAACAGAGAGACATATCTTGGTGCAAGGGGGACAATGATAAGGACATTTTACATCAGTCATTGCAACACGTTGGCATTGAGGTGTTTTACTTTGCCACTGCTGCTTGCTGCAGTATCACAGCTTGGTCTCTGGTCACCACGCTGATGCTTCAAATGCACTAACACTTTGCCCTGTGCCAGACCCCTGTCAAGGAGGGCGAAGCACAGCAGTGGAAGCAATATGTGACATGGTTAAACAAGCACTAGCAAAGCCAATAGGTCTTGCCTTTGAGAGGTCTATTGGCTTTACCAATGTTTTTCAGCCATGTTGCACAGCATTGCAGCCGCTGTGCAACATGGCTGGAAGAAAATAAAATAAAAGTGCTATGACGCAGTCAACACTGGCCGCATCATACAGCTTTTTTGTTGAACTTTCAGCAATGTTGTACAGCAGCTGCTGTGCAACGTCTGAAGAATTGTTAAAGAAAAGCGCTATGATGCAGCAGCAGTGCACACTACCAACCCTATTGACTTTGTCACTGCTTCTTTTGTGGGTGCCAGACTCATAAAGCAAAACATACTGATGATTATAGGCATTAGCTGTCATCTTGTCCGTGAGACTACCACACTAGCAGGGAATCAGGCAACTTCATTATCCAGGCAGCAGACTGACTTGTGTTCCAGGCACTTTCGCTCTTTAGAGGCACTGAACCAAAACATGTAGCTGTATGTTATAAGAGTGCTGTCTAAATGGCTGTGAGATGTGTGAGCGCAAAGGAAAAAACAATAAGGGTTTAACCTATCTGCCAGACTAGCGATCTGTCTTTCTTGAATATTTATAACCAGCTCTTAGGAAGTCCACGTTCGCAGAGTCAGTGTGTTTTTTCCTCACTCTTAAGCTCCTGGGGCTGTTTTCGAATTCTGGTCCAATGCATTCCACCCTTGCATCTGTATAAAGTGCGGATGCAAAATGTCCCTGTTAGACCTGGGCATCAGGACACTCGGGGGTTACCCTCCTCCAATCGCATCAACTTGAGTGTTCCCCATTGGTGTCCTGGGGCCTCAGTACTAATGAACCCACACCTGGATAACCAAGTACTCCTCTCCAGCACTTGACTCTCTAAGGATAGTGGGACAGAGCAGTCCAAGGCTTGCTCAAGGAGGTGAGTTTAGACATTCAGAATACAGGGTACACTGTACTACCAGCTAATAAGTTCAAAGCCCAGTCAGTGCTTTACTTTTTAAAATGAAAAGTACTTTAATATATATAAGAGAAATATACTCAGGAGTGGCTTTTCCATTAGGGTGGAGGAGCATTGTCCCTCCCGCCAGCAGCGGCAGCTTCAAAACCCCTAAAAGAAATCAATAATAAACTTAGTTTATTATCATTTTCTGGTAAAGGGACCGGGCCACGGGGGTGACGAGTGTGTACATGACCTCAGGGTACATGTGCGTTTGGTCGGCCGTCCCGGGCAAACACACATGCACACAGGGATCCCAGTCTGCCTGGGAGTGCCATGGCTGGGTGCTCGGAGCAGCGTCAGGATTGGCCACAGGGCAGGCTGGGGGCCTGTACTGGCAAGCTGGCTGCAGCAGAGATGGAGGAGCAGCACAGCCTGCATTCAGGTACTTTAAAAAGAAATGTGTTACTACCCCCCCTGCAACCTCCCCTGCTGCCCATCACATCGTGCCATCCGCCCCATGTGAAACCCACGAACCATGACTGAATATACCACACATAAAACTAGGATAACCAATGAAAACCAGACATCTCTACAACCATCTGGGCTAGAGTTCTGACCCCAAACAGTATTCTACCACCTAGACACTAAGCACTTTCTAAACACAGTTAGCATGTAGACACACAGTTAGCATTGCATATTACAGACCATGTTCCATAGGGTTGCTCTTATTCGCTAGAGCCATGATACCAATCCTTGTACGGCAATGGTGTAGTTTCAGCATATGATGTGAAGTCGAACGTTCCAGATCAGCCCCAGAACCCATCACCCAAAGAACAGAAATGCCCTCTCCGTAGCAAGGACACTGCTCTGGTAGCGTCAGGGATCTGATCACAAGTGTCTGATGTCTTGGCACAGTTTACCAGAGTCCCACTGTAAAGAAATGGCTCCCTGTTGCAGTTACCCCCCACTTTTTGCCTGATACTGATGCTGACTTGACTGAGAAGTGTGCTGGGACCCTGCTAACCAGGCCCCAGCACCAGTGTTCTTTCACCTAAAATGTACCATTGATTCCACAATTGGCACACCCTGGCCTCCAGATAAGTCCCTTGTAACTGGTACCTCTGGTACCAAGGTCTCTAAGGGCTGCAGCATGTATTATGCCACCCTAGAGACCCCTCACTCAGCACAGACACACTGCTTACCAGCTTGTGTGTGCTAGTGAGAACAAACTGAGTAAGTCGACATGGCACTCCCCTCAGGGTGCCATGCCAGCCTCTCACTGCCTATGCAGTATAGGTAAGACACCCCTCTAGCAGGCCTTACAGCCCTAAGGCAGGGTGCACTATACCATAGGTGAGGGCACCAGTGCATGAGCACTGTGCCCCTACAGTGTCTAAGCAAAACCTTAGACATTGTAAGTGCGGGGTAGCCATAAGAGTATATGGTCTGGGAGTCTGTCAAACACGAACTCCACAGCACCATAATGGCTACACTGAAAACTGGGAAGTTTGGTATCAAACTTCTCAGCACAATAAATGCACACTGATGCCAGTGTACATTTTATTGTAAAATACACCACAGAGGGCACCTTAGAGGTGCCCCCTGAAACTTAACCGACTATCTGTGTAGGCTGACTGGTTCCAGCAGCCTGCCACACTAGAGACATGTTGCTGGCCCCATGGGGAGAGTGCCTTTGTCACTCTGAGGCCAGTAACAAAGCCTGCACTGGGTGGAGATGCTAACACCTCCCCCAGGCAGGAGCTGTAACACCTGGCGGTGAGCCTCAAAGGCTCACCCCTTTGTCACAGCACCGCAGGACACTCCAGCTAGTGGAGTTGCCCGCCCCCTCCGGCCCCGGCCCCCACTTTTGGCGGCAAGGCCGGAGAAAATAATGAGAATAACAAGGAGGAGTCACTGGCCTTTCAGGACAGCCCCTAAGGTGTCCTGAGCTGAGGTGACTCTAACTTTTAGAAATCCTCCATCTTGCAGATGGAGGATTCCCCCAATAGGATTAGGGATGTGACCCCCTCCCCTTGGGAGGAGGAACAAAGAGGGTGTACCCACCCTCAGGGCTAGTAGCCATTGGCTACTAACCCCCCAGACCTAAACACGCCCTTAAATTTAGTATTTAAGGGCTTCCCTGAACTTAAAGATTAGATTCCTGCAACTACAAGAAGAAGGACTGCCGAGCTGACAAACCCCTGCAGAGGAAGACCAGAAGACACCAACTGCCTTGGCCCCAGACTTACCGGCCTGTCTCCTGCCTTCCAAAGAACCTGCTCCAGCGACGCTTTCCAAGGGACCAGCGACCTCTGAATGCTCTGAGGACTGCCCTGCTTCGAAAAAGACAAGAAACTCCCGAGGACAGCGGCACTGCTCCAAAAGAACTGCAACTTTGTTACAAGGAGCAGATTTAAAGACCCCTGCAACTCCCCGCAAGAAGCGTGAGACTTGCAACACTGCACCCGGCGACCCCGACTCGACTGGTGGAGAACAACCAACTCAGGGAGGACCCTCCGGCGACTCTACGACTGTGAGTAACCAAAGTTGTCCCCCCTGAGCTCCCACAGCGACACCTGCAGAGGGAATCCCCAGGCTCCCCCTGACCGCGACTGTCTGAACTCCATTTCCCGACGGCTGGAAAAGACCCTGCACCCGCAGCCCCTAAAGAAACAGAACTTCTGTGCAGGAGTGACCCCCAGGAGGCCCTCTCCCTTGCCCAGGTGGTGGCTACCCCGAGGAGCCCCCCCCTTGCCTGCCTGCATCGCTGAAGAGACCCCTTCGTCTCCCATTGAAAACTGAAGGAAACCCGATGCATGTTTGCACACTGCACCCGGCCGCCCCCGCGCCGCTGAGGGTGTACTTTCTGTGCTACTTTGTGTCCCCCCCGGTGCCCTACAAAACCCCCCTGGTCTGCCCTCCGAAGACGCGGGTACTTACCTGCTGGCAGACTGGAACCGGGGCACCCCCTTCTCTCCATTATAGCCTATGTGTTTTGGGCACCTCTTTGACCTTTGCACCTGACCGGCCCTGAGCTGCTGGTGTGATCACTTTGGGGTTGCTCTGAACCCCCAACGGTGGGCTACCTTGGACCAAAAACTGAAACCTGTAAGTGCCTTACTTACCTGTTGAAACTAACAATAACTTACCTCCCCCAGGAACTGTGAAAATTGCACTGTGTCCACTTTTAAAACAGCTTATTGTGTTTTATGTGAAAAGTCTACAGGCTAAAGTAATGATTCAAAGTTCCCAGAGTACTTACCTGCAATACCTTTCAAACAAGATATTACATGTAAAATTTGAACCTGTGGTTCTTAAAATAAACTAAGAAAATATATTTTTCTATAACAAAACCTATTGGCTGGATTTGTCTCTGAGTGTGTGTACCTCATTTATTGTCTGTGTGTATGTACAACAAATGCTTAACACTACTCCTTGGATAAGCCTACTGCTCGACCACACTACCACAAAATAGAGCATTAGTATCATCTCTTTTTACCACTATTTTACCTCTAAGGGGAACCCTTGGACTCTGTGCATGCTATTCCTAAATGCTATTATTAAATAGGGTCAGAGATTCTCCTGACAAGTTGAAAATCCCTAAAGGGATTGTAACTAAATATGAAGATGGTGATGACATCACCAAATGGTTCACAGCTTTTGAGAGGGCTTGTGTAACCAGAAATCTCACTGGGGTGCTCTCCTTTGGGAAATGTTCACAGGAAAGTGTAGGGATAGACTCCTCACACTCTCTAAAAAAGATGCAGAATCTTATGACCTCATGAAGGGTACCCTGATTGAGGGCTTTGGATTCTCCACTGAGGAGTATAGAATTAGATTCAGGGGGGCTCAAAAATCCTCGAGCCAGACCTGGGTTGATTATGTTGACTACTCAGTGAAAACACTGGATGGTTGGGTAACTGGAAATGAAGTGTATGACTATGTTGGGCTTTATAATTTGTTTATGAAAGAACACATTTTAAGTAACTGCTTCAATGAAAAGTTGCATCAGTATCTGGTAGACCTAGGTCCAATTTCTCCCCAAGAATTGGGAAAGAAGGCAGACCACTGGGTCAAGACTAGGGTAACCAAAACTTCCACTGGGGGTGACCAAAAGAAAGGGGTTACAAAGCCTCCCCAGGAGAAAGTGGGTGACACTAGAAACAAAGAAAAAGAGTCCCCTGTAGGCCCCCAAAAACCAGACCAGGTGGGTGGGCCCAGAGACACAACCCAAAACAAAGGTGGGTACCAGGGTAAGAGCTGGGATGCCACTAAGGCATGGTGCCATAACTGTAAACAGACAGGGCACCACACCAAGGACACTTCTTGTCCCAAAAACAAACCCCCTAGCAAAATCCCAGGGGTAACCAGTGTAGCCATTGGAGATGACTCCTCAGATGAGGAGGTCTTCATAGCCTTCAACTGGAAAAAGGGCCCAACAGGTGAGTTGGAGATTCCAGAGGGAAGTAGACACTTCCACCACCTACAGGTGAATGGAATCCCAGCCACTGCCCTGAGAGACACTTGTGCCAGTCACACTATTGTGCATGACAGGCTGGTGTTCTCAAACCAGTACATCCCAGGTGAGATGGCCAGAGTAAGAGTTAGCCCAGACAGGGTCACTGATAGGCCTGTGGCTTTTGTGCCCATAGAAGTGGGTGGGACTTTTAGCTGGAGAAGGGTGGTAGTCAGTACAGACCTCCCCCTTGATTGTCTCCTTGGAAATGACTACCCAGAGGTTAGTCAGAGCCCAATAGAGGAACAGGTCCAGTGCCAGTCCTCTCCCAAGGATTCTGGAGTTCCTGCCTCTGCAGTAAATGCAAGTAGGCCCCAGAAGAAAAAGAAAAGAAAACAGTGTAGGAAGGGTGGACAACCTTTAGCCAAGGTTCCAGCAAGCCAAGGAGATTCTGCTCCAGTAGGGGAGAACTCCAAAAGTGGCACTGGTAAAGTCCAACCTGACCCACAAGAAGTCCTGGCTAGTCAGGCAACTGTTCAGCCTGAGTGGGTGGCTCCTCAGCTAACAGAAGAAAGAGTGAAAGAAGGGTGTTTACTACAAGATGTGGTAACCCCCCATTCTAATACAGCAGACAGGCACCCTGAACCCAAAGAAACCTGTAACTTAGCCCCTTCCCTTGTAGGTGAAGAGCTAAAGGTGTGGTTCTGGGCACTGACAGCTGTCAGTGGCCTCTGCTGGGTGTTAGCCTTTATGGCTGCACTATCCTTGGCATGGTGGTCTGACCCCATGCCAAATAGCAAGTTAGGCCCCCTGACCCTGTTGGTCATGGTGGGGTTACTCCAGCTCTGGGTAAGGCTCACCCCTTTGTCACAGCACCGCAGGACACTCCAGCTAGTGGAGTTGCCCGCCCCCTCCGGCCCACGGCCCCCACTTTTGGCGGCAAGGCCGGAGAAAATAATGAGAATAACAAGGAGGAGTCACTGGCCAGTCAGGACAGCCCCTAAGGTGTCCTGAGCTGAGGTGACTCTAACTTTTAGAAATCCTCCATCTTGCAGATGGAGGATTCCCCCAATAGGATTAGGGATGTGACCCCCTCCCCTTGGGAGGAGGCACAAAGAGGGTGTACCCACCCTCAGGGCTAGTAGCCATTGGCTACTAACCCCCCAGACCTAAACACGCCCTTAAATTTAGTATTTAAGGGCTTCCCTGAACCTAAAGATTAGATTCCTGCAACTACAAGAAGAAGGACTGCCGAGCTGACAAACCCCTGCAGAGGAAGACCAGAAGACACCAACTGCCTTGGCCCCAGACTTACCGGCCTGTCTCCTGCCTTCCAAAGAACCTGCTCCAGCGACGCTTTCCAAGGGACCAGCGACCTCTGAATCCTCTGAGGACTGCCCTGCTTCGAAAAAGACAAGAAACTCCCGAGGACAGCTGCACTGCTCCAAAAGAACTGCAACTTTGTTACAAGGAGCAGATTTAAAGACCCCTGCAACTCCCCGCAAGAAGCGTGAGACTTGCAACACTGCACCCGGCGACCCCGACTCGACTGGTGGAGAACAACCAACTCAGGGAGGACCCTCCGGCGACTCTACGACTGTGAGTAACCAAAGTTGTCCCCCCTGAGCCCCCACAGCGACACCTGCAGAGGGAATCCCCAGGCTCCCCCTGACCGCGACTGTCTGAACTCCATTTCCCGACGGCTGGAAAAGACTCTGCACCCGCAGCCCCCAGCCCCTAAAGAAACGGAACTTCTGTGCAGGAGTGACCCCCAGGAGGCCCTCTCCCTTGCCCAGGTGGTGGCTACCCCGAGGAGCCCCCCCCCTTGCCTGCCTGCATCGCTGAAGAGACCCCTTGGTCTCCCATTGAAAACTGAAGGAAACCCGACGCATGTTTGCACACTGCACCCGGCCGCCCCCGCGCCGCTGAGGGTGTACTTTCTGTGCTACTTTGTGTCCCCCCCGGTGCCCTACAAAACCCCCCTGGTCTGCCCTCCGAAGACGCGGGTACTTACCTGCTGGCAGACTGGAACCGGGGCACCCCCTTCTCTCCATTATAGCCTATGTGTTTTGGGCACCTCTTTGACCTTTGCACCTGACCGGCCCTGAGCTGCTGGTGTGATAACTTTGGGGTTGCTCTGAACCCCCAACGGTGGGCTACCTTGGACCAAAAACTGAAACCTGTAAGTGCCTTACTTACCTGTTGAAACTAACAATAACTTACCTCCCCCAGGAACTGTGAAAATTGCACTGTGTCCACTTTTAAAACAGCTTATTGTGTTTTATGTGAAAAGTATACATGCTAAAGTAATGATTCAAAGTTCCTAGAGTACTTACCTGCAATACCTTTCAAACAAGATATTACATGTAAAATTTGAACCTGTGGTTCTTAAAATAAACTAAGAAAATATATTTTTCTATAACAAAACCTATTGGCTGGATTTGTCTCTGAGTGTGTGTACCTCATTTATTGTCTGTGTGTATGTACAACAAATGCTTAACACTACTCCTTGGATAAGCCTACTGCTCGACCACACTACCACAAAATAGAGCATTAGTATTATCTCTTTTTACCACTATTTTACCTCTAAGGGGAACCCTTGGACTCTGTGCATGCTATTCCTTACTTTGAAATAGCACATACAGAGCCAACTTCCCACACCCACTAAACCAGTAGCCACTGGCTAGCTGTAGGAGGGTATTAGCTGGCCAGAGTGCCAGTACACCCTGGTACCGCCATGTATCACAAAGAGAAAGGTAGGGGGCCTGTACCATAGCACACTCTTCCACAGCTACAGATGGTAACTGTAAGTATCACAGGCTCCAACAGCACAGAGGAGGGGTCTGGGCAAAGTTATCTCACCTTCAACGGATTGGTGGAATCAAGCTACCCATCTCCCTCTGTCTCGGTTGATGTGCTGCAAGGTTCCTTATATTGAGCAGCTGTTTGCAATTTTCTTGTCTTCCAAGCCGATGCTGCTCAACAATCCTCACCAACAGCTGCTCCACTGCTTCTGCATTTAGACTGCTGATTGATCCTTTTGCTCTTGTACAGCTGGCGAATTCCTTCACAGCAGAATCCATCCATCACAGAGAAAACTCTCAAGTTCAGAGGCGTTGAGCAAGTTTCCTTGCCTTTAAACCGTAGGTCCACATCTGGCTTCTGTAGATGCTTTTTAGAACCGAAGACCAGTCTTGAACAACCACTTAGGCCAGACTTTTATCACCTGTGATTGATAGGCTGATCAAATCAGAGGGTCTGCTACTTTTGAATCCTGGGTGCCCCACCAATCATGAGGCCTATATGTGACTCATGCTCACTGCATGGTCAAGGCATGCAAGGTTGAGTTATTTTTCAGGACAGGCTCTTGGTATCAGCCTGGGCTATTCTCCAGAGAGGAATTTCAATTAACTCCAGCCCAGGAGGCACTGACAATCATATCTTCTAGCAGAGTTAGGGAGGCTAAACACAGATAAAAGCAAGTGTCTACCCCAGCCCACCAAGCTTCTCCAAGGAATAGGGAGGGGCACGGGGAGCTGGAATGTCAAGCAGAACAGCTCAGCTCACGTTAAACACAATGGCTCACTTCACCATTCTCCCCAAGGGAACCTACTGGCTCTCAAACACAAATCCCAGGTAGACAAAGGCAACAGGACCACAGGCATAGAAGACTGCACTGCACAGACTTGATCAGGAGGGTGGCTAAAGCACCCCCCACACACACACCAAGGGTACAAGGATACAGGTATCCCTGATCATAGATTTATTGCTGCAACCACTTTCAGTCTACCACCGTCTTGGTAGAGAGGGCAGAAGCTATGCTGTGTGAAATAGGGGTGCACTATGCATGCCCCCTTGACCTAAGAGCTAAGTTCTAGGGTCTCAGGCCATATCAACAGGGAGATCCTCAGTGGACATACATGTTTGTCATTTTGACTGAGGTATGGATTCAGAAACCACACAGTAACGTTTGAGTGACTTGCCTGTAGATCACCATAAGGCAGGAGAAGCACACTCTCCAGAGACATACAGAAGACTTACCTAGGTTAATGCTGACCCCAAAATAATAGATAGCCCCTCCCACCATTCAGTGTCTTTTTAAGCACTGTCATGGCTGGATCTTTTGTTTTATAGCTGTTAGAAATTATGTTTTATGGGTCTTGTTAATATCATTGCAATATGCCTTCAAAATGAGTAACGTCCTCTAGGAACTAAATATATGGTTACACTGCATCACTTTCTCTCATTCTTTTTTCATGTGGTTATGCTCTCTAAGGGCTGACTGTATGGTTACATGACCATGTATTTCTTACAAATGGTATTTTTATTGTGGTGTTTTCTAGGGTCTGTTCTGAGCATTGCAGTCAGCATACTATAATATTTGCGGCACAAGAAAGCGCCCCACAATGCTTTGTAGGGCTTTACTTTTACAAAACATTTTTGTTCATAACCAAGCCTGTGGGGGTTCTAGGACAATGGGACCACCACCAAAACGTTCACAGCAATGTTTTCCTTCTGTCTATATCATCTTTGGGTACACCCACACTAAGTTAGTGGGGACCCCAAAATAATGACCCTTCCCACCATTCAGTGTTTTTAAAGCATTCTCATGGGTAGAACTATGTTTTACAGCTGGGATAAGTTTTGTTTTAAAGGCCTTGCTTGTAATTTCAGATAAAGGTTTATATGATAATTGTATATGTTTTAATAAGCTCTCCTTATTACAATTATGACTAAGATTCAGGCTAACTTAACATGCTTATTACACTATGACTGTTTGAACACTTTTGATATGTTTGGCTGACCCTTCTAGTTTATTTCTTCACTGTGGCTGTCTTGTGTATTTTTGGGGGGTATTAAGTTAGCCAGCCAGCAACTCTAATGGTGTGGTGGTGAAAGTGATATTGTAATGGAATTAGCATGACAGATTTAAATTAGGATGTTAAATGGCAACATTTTCATTTTTTTGCTGCAGACAGAGGAAGAACGGAAATGGAAGTGCTTTAGTTCTATGCAGGGCCACTGGAATTATATGGTAGGAAAAGTCGAAATTATGAGGCAGGATTAACCAATTTATGAGGCAAGAAAAGTCAGTTATGAATTTACAATGCCAATACCTCTAACTCAAGCAAATGCGAGACCTATTGCATTGCGGATGCTTGTTCTGAAGACTTTCACCCTCTGAATTGAGAGCAGTGAGCACAGGGATTTGGAGAGGGTGAGAATACTCCTCCGCACCAGCTCAAAGCTCACTAGAGTCCAGATACTAACCCCATCAAAGGAACACAGAGTCTGTTTTAAGAATCAGGACCAGAGAGTGAGCTGAAACCCATGCACACCAAAATGGGAAATAATTGAAAGAGTAAATAAAGAAAGGAGCCACCAGGCCCTTAGTTCACAGAGAGTAGGCTCCCCCACAAAAGGATCCAGGATCACACAGTGCACCTGCACTGACCTATAGGTGAGTGAAGTGCCTTGAGGCTCCAGCTTCTGGCTTAGTATTACAGTTCCTCCAATTAGGCGTTCCTGCAAGGTTTATTAAATACTCTTTACACAAACCAACCATAAAATAGCCCAAATGTAGGCTAATGTCTCTCCTCCGAGGAAGAAGCGGCTAGGGCAACTTACTAGAGCTACGTATGGGCCTTAAAGGCTATGGTAGCATAGGGCATAGTGCAGAGAGTGCCACCATTCTCCTGCTGACAGTGGATCTGTGCTCGGAGTGGATCTGTGCTTTACAACCTGGGTCAATGGTTTGGACCCCTTTTTGAATTTTACCTCTTCGGTTTCAACGACCAAGATTCCATTTCTGGATTTAGTGATTAGCATTGAGGAAGGCAAACTTAAGACATGCACATACCAAAAAACTACAGACCATAACAGTTTATTGCTGTATGAAAGTCATCACCCCAAAGCGCTCAGAGACAATTTGCCTTTTGGTCAGTTTTTGCGCTTACGACGCAATTGCAGCAATATGCACTCATTTGACACTCAAGCCTCTGACCTCCAAAGTAAATTGGTTGACCGCCACTATCCTAATAGAGTGATAAACAGGGCCTACAATGTCCACATTTATGCCACTATCTAATACTGTCAAGAAAGTAATTAACAAAAGATGGACTATGGATGTGGTGGGTTGTACTACAGACCTGCGCACCGCCAGAGACCAGACCACTCTTCGAACTTGAGCAATGTTGGGTATATAAACTTAACACTCATCTCCAAGGGTTGAATGATGATATACCTTGGATTAATTTTTCCCTTTGAAGCATTTTTGTGGTCTAATGACTATCAACCTACACTATCTCTTACTTATTTGATAAGGATAGAGTCTGAGCCTGCATAATCTACATTAGGGTTGACTATTGAGTATTTTGGTGGTTGATTTGCAATTATTGATGATTTGTATGACTGACAGTATTAGAAATAGTATCACATCATAATTAGCGTTTATGTTCCACTCTGTGGCATTCTGGGGACTTCCTTTTGACCCATATGATGATTGCCCTGATGAGCTATTACGAAGTCGAACTCCACTTCAAGATGGCCGCCATATATCTTTTGTAGTAATGGGAACTGTGGCTTTTCCTCCCCCTTTTCTATTTTTAAATACGCGCATTGGCCCTTGCTTGCCGCGCGTATCACAGTCTCCTGGCAACGAGAGCAGCAACAGCTGCTCTCACGTATTGGATTCGGATTATTTATACCCCATGTTGTGCGGCTTCCGGTATTTCCGGGAGCGCGGCCAGGGGTAGGTTTAGTGCACCGCACCAGGACTGCCGCAAGTAAGTGCCACAATTGTTTGGTTTGTCAGCTATCTATGCCGTTCTTTTGGGGAATCGTTGTTACACCATTAAGGAACTAACGCCACGGCCACCGGACATCGGGAGCCTGACATTTTCATGCATATTTGCTTGTTACTAAGAAGGGAGACGCCTATGGTTCGGATTTTGAGCCGGGAACTCCCGTTTTTGATATTTGGCAGGCCATTGTTTCTACTAATTGATCACCTGCTGTTTAACACACGTCTGTTTGCTCTGCACATACAGTGCCCATTATGTTTATTTTATCTCCCCATCCTTACATTACTTTTTGTGGGATTGGAGTGAGGTTTTTTGCTTCCAACTAATAATCAGATCCAGCAACCCAGGTTTTTTACTGATTTCATGTTTCCCGGTGATTATCACCAGTGTGATGACCACATCAATGGTGGGCTAACAATTGTCTGCAGATAGATAGAACTGTACTGATGAGTATTTTCACATATTGAACACACTCTGCCATAGGGTGGATTGAGTCCCTAGGTATTTTATATTAGAGGTTTGTGTGTTTCTTTGTTTCTCTGTTAACTTTAGGATCAGAGTTGTTGCAAGCCTGGCCACAGGCCTGCGTGATCCCATGAAGCCCTGTCTCGACTTGGGAGGGTAAGCCCATCTTGATTCATTTAGCATGGGTTTGGTACCACTCACATTACCACTGTTGTGTTGCACAGTTTGTCACTTTTATTTTATTTGAATGATGTGATTGCGCACTCATTGGGACAATGATCGTTTGGTGAAGAAGCTAGTCATTGTTAACTGTTTTTTCATATATCTTTAGGGTGACTAATAGGAACAGCAAGTCCGGGTGAGAGTGGACTCGTGTAAGTGACTGTTAACACTGTGACTTTCAGTTTCAGATTGCAGGAGTCTATTTTGTTTTTTCGTTGGAGAAGTTTACAGATATATTAGGTCCTGAAGTAGTGTCAGTGGATCCCTTTGGACCAAAGAGACGCAAAACATGTCGACCTCACTTCGAGGAATGTCTGGCAATCCCTGACTTCCTCTCTTCTTTATTTTTGTGAGTGGTTGAGCATTATCTCTAACTCACTCCCTTGTTATATTTTTTAATCTTGGCCATCACCCAACATCGACGAATAATTGAACACTTAGTGAGGGTTTTTGAGCCAATTTTATTTTCTATTCATCTCTCCTCTCTTTCTTCTGACCCACATTTGGGTTCTGTGGCATCATCGAGAAAAAGATCTCCGGCAAAGAGCCCCCCTTCGGTGGTGCCCGTCAGACATTGCAGCGCCGGTCTGACGTGGAGCCTGTCCGATGATGAAGCATGACACCCAATAGGGTGTGTGAGGACTCTTGCTCCTATTAATTAGGACTCCCTAGTGTTCTCCCTATCTTTTTGTGTTTTCTTTGGAACAGTGTATTTAATTATATAGCAATATTCACTGGAGGGCATACACTGGTCCATTAATCCTAAGATCCCCTTATATTTTTGAACTAACCTGCTATTGACCCGCTGCACAGACTGTGCTTGCGAAGGGACAGCAGGACTGTCCTCATCACCTCCCTCAGAATCATTGAAAGAGGAGTTGTCGGAAAAATCACTCCCAGAGTCTGCGCCATTGTCCTATCTCTTAGATGCTGACTCAGTATCTTCTGTCCTACATCAGAGCTGTCCTCTATGATCCAAGTTAGGGCTTGAGCAGCAGTCATCCAACAAGATGCCATCTCTGCTACTGGCTAAACTCTTGCTCTAAAACACTTAGCTGCGTAGACAGTCACAAAAATGCTGGAAGGTGTGGGTGTGATGCATGCAACAGTAAAGGTCAGTCACCGTACCTTTGCTTTTTCCCTCAATCAGCACGTTCTCTCAAGACACTTAAAAAACAAAAAAGACACACTTTTACTTCACCTTGTCACATACAAATCATCACAGTCTTTAGCGCCTCTGACACCCAGTCCAACAATCATTAATGGTGCTCCCACTCCCAAGACCTCCTCCTTGGATTCCCTCACTACTGCCCAGCAAAAGTGCCCTTCATCTCTCCATAGCCCCCCTCGCACATAAATTTCATTTGTATTATTGCGCAGGTAATGGCTGGCTTTACTAATCCACTCAGCTATTTGCATAAAATACAGATTTGATCTTTGCAGTAGGCATATAAACCTTCTGCACTACTTTACGGCATCAAAACTGCCACTAGAGAAAAGTCAGATCCTTTTGTAGAAGAAACATAATCACAAGTTACTTGACTTTTTTATTGCTGCCTAAAAGCTACTTTGAAACGCGTCTGTTGAAATATGTGCATTGCTTTGAAGACGCAAGCTGCAACTGCAAAAGAACTGGTGGCGAATATATATATATATATATATATATATATATATATATATATATATATACCACTTTTACATGTGGGTGTGTTTTTTCTGGGGAGCGATTGCAGCCCCCAGGGAAACCACACATGCATTGAGAAAAGTGATCCCTCTCTCTCTCTTTCTATATATAAATATATATATAGATGTACATATCAACATTTAGATTTATATATCTATATATAGATATATATATCCATAGATCTCTATATTTTATTTTATAATAGTTGTAAAATTTCCCTGGGGGCCATAGTGGCCCGCAGGGAAACCATCCAACTAATAAAAAAATAATTGTTCCCACAGATGGTCGCCCTGCTCACGGGCGACTCCTTGTCAATTTCATTTTTCCGAAAAAAAAAAAAAAAGATTTTTTAAAAACATTTTTTGACTTCCTGTGTGGGTGTGATCGCGCCCCCCAGGGGTAAACTTACTTTAAAAAATATATATATATGCCCCCGGGGGTGGGGGGGGAGTGCAGCCCATTTTCAGAGGGGGCCAACCCCCCAAGTGAGATCCCTGGTCCCTAGTGGGGTTTCCTGGCCCTCAAGGGCCATGAAACCATTTCAGGAAGGCCTCATTTGAAAGGGGAGAATCTCCCTTTTCAAACAAGGCCTTCCCGAACGGTGGGGAGGCCCGTTTGGGCAGTTTTCCCCACCAGAGCAGGAAGCAGCCTTACCTCCGGTTCCTGCTCCGTGTGGAAAACAGATTGTGACGTCAGCATGTCACAAAGGGGTGGGTGGGGAGCGGGGGGTGACAAGGAAGCTCTTCCGTGTCTCCCGGGGGAGGGGAGTTTAATAAAGCACCAGAGGATTTTTTAACCCCCTTCCTGGTGTCAGCCACTGGTCGTGACCCGCACCAGGGAGGTAGTGTGGGCATCGGCCAGTGGCCGATACCTACAGCTAACCATGTTCCAATGACTCTCACCATCAGACATTTTGCTTATATTCTCATGAGAAGAAGAGGTAAGACTCACAATCTCATCTTTGACAAGGCTGGTATCACTCTCAGTAGACCTTCTAGTATTATTAGCCACATGAAACAAGGTTTCACATCAAACTAAAACGAGTCTCAGTAAAACTGACATCCTTTAGCAATGGTATCTTTCTGATCACATCTTAACTTGATAAGCAAACATTTATTCCACCATCTGGGATCCTTCAGCAAAACTGCACTCTCAGCCACACGCAAACTTGAGCTGGATCAGAAAACACAGAATCTCCCTTTAGTAAACAGAAAGGTTTCCCGATGAGAACCCAGTCAATGATTTCCAAATGCTTGGTAAAACCCTTCCTTACAATACCACAAAGATGAGCAGAAGGTTTCTGAACTTTGGCCACATACTCTAATTAATTTCACATGCACGAGTAAGGAGAAGGCAGAAACTGAAAACTGTATAGAGTGATAGGTGGCAGCAAAACACTCTGTGACTGGAGAATGCAAGCCTTGAGCCGATTAGCTGATAACAGCTTACGTGACAGCCACAGATCCACATAGTGATGCATGCTCATGCAGGAAGCCAAGAGACTCAAATCCAAAGCAAAAAGAAGAGATGATGGCTGGAATGCAGAACAATGCAGACATTCACCCCCCAGTCACAGAGATCTGGGTTTAATCCATCATTTTTTTTGCCCACCACGCCACCCCAGTTTGGGCCCAGCCATATGCAAATCAGTCTTCACCCTGTTCCCCGTGGTAGCAGTCCAGCCCAAACTGCTACGCCAGGTCCTCTCTAGACCGGAAAAAAGCATCCTGGGACCAGTTTCGGGATATCACTCCTCATCAGGCAGGCTAGCATGAATCCAGTTGCAGAGTGAGCACAGGCCCCATGTCTAGGTATACCCTTCCCACTTAAGCAACAAAAGCAAAAAGAACAGACAAGAGATGGAATGCTGAACAATGCAGGCATTCACCCTCAGTCAATGAGATCTGGGTTTAATCCATTATTTTGCCCTCTACCCCCCCCCCCAGTTTGGACCTAACAATATGCAAATCCGTCTTGACCCTGCTCCCCATGGGAACAGTCAAACTTGAACCGCCAGGCCAGGTCCTCCATGGACCGGAAAAAAGCATCCTGGTACTGGTTTCAGGGTATCACCCGTCATCAGCATCAGCCAGGCTAGCTTGAATCCAGTGGCGTAGTGAGCACAGGACCTTCGTCTGGGCATACCCTTCCTACTTAGGGTGACAAAAGCAAAAAAAAGAACAGATGATGGAAGGAATGCTGAACAATGCAGCCATTCATCCCCAATCACAGAGATATGGGTTTAATCCATCATTTTTTTGCCCACCATGCCACCCCATTTTGGGCCCAACCATATGTAAATCAGTCTTGACCAAGCTCCCCATGGGAGCAGTCCAGCTGGAACTGCCATTTGCATTTGAAATCCAAACAGCTCGAGGAACAGCGGACATGTGCCACACTCTAGGCTAAATGCCAGGCTGAACAATAATATGGAAGTGCAAGAACAGCACCAGTTCAAAGAATGCTGGTAATCTTGAGCGGAAATAGTTGGTCGCAGGGAAATAACGGTATGCACGACCAAAACAAATATATAATTAACAAATCGCAAGATATGCCACAAATAGCATGATCTGATGAAATGGTTGTAAATTCAGAGTGTCGTAGAATGTTGGTCCATTTTAAATTGCTGTGGTAAAAGCTGTATGCATTAAAGAGTAAACAAAATAATGCCTTGGTGTGCCAATAACCAGCAGTTCTCATCCTCAATCTCTAGTGTGGTGTAATCCAAATAAATAAGAACCAGAACAGTCTGTAAGAAGATTTATCTACTAGGGAGATGGCCCACAAAGCAGAATAAAGATAACACAGGCACTTCCACGGGCTGCCAAGAGCTGAATCTAGAAATAGACAGCCAAAGAAATATGGAACATTCTGAATTCCAGAGTCACATTTTACAACAACCATTGCAACTAACATTAAACACATAAACCCCATACAACAGCTCTGACACTAATCAAGCCTAATCAATCTGTAATTGGTCCATGCTCTTCACAGAGACCAGGAAGTAACAACATCACTCTCACTGCCAAATTAGAAGGTAGTAAAGCAGAGTTATAATGATGGCAACAAATGGTAAGCAATGGGCGAGCTAAATGTGGTAAATGGTCCAACGTCTAGCAGGATAAATTGAGCTATATTGTAAATCTGGCACAGCAATACGGGTAGACTCTGCTTTTACCAGCTCCTTCTCTCCCAGTCCCTCACCAATGTCACATTAGAATCCTCACCCCTTCAGGGTTCCAGGCGTACTTTGAAGACTCGTCAACATCAAAGGCAAAGCATCAGGCATTTCAGTGAAGTGGATGCACAGACGTTTGCCAATCGGGATTTTAAGGTTCCATTCAGCTGTTCAACTATCCCAGATGCTTCTTGACGATAACTACAATATAATCTCTGCTCCCATTGCAAAGCTGCACACAGCATCCTCAGGACTTTATTGTTAAAATGAGTCCCACAAACTGACTCCAAAGAAACCAATAAACCGAACTTTGGTATTAACTCACGCAACAGCAGTTTAGCTACAGTGAGACTGTCATTTCTACGTGTTAGGTAGGCTTTCACCCATCTAGAGAAAAAGCACACTGTAACTAGAACATATGTCAGCCCATTACAAACAGGCATCTTGATGAAGTCCATTTGCATCCTGTTGAAGGTTCCAGCTGGTCTTCGTACGTGGCTCAATGTTATTGGTGTTCTTTTCCCTACCTCCATCAGCTTGTATGTCACACATCAATGGCACAATTCTTCTGCAAGCATTCTAAATCTGAGGTCAAACCAATCCTGTCTAAACAATCTCACCTTTATATCTCTTCCTAGATGTGTTTGGCCATGAAAATCTCATGTCATGGGAAACAGACTGCCTGGTAACACTGGTTTTCCATCTGCTGAAATCCAAATGTAATTTTCATTTTTTTCCACATCGTGCTCTGATCCAGCACTGCTGTTCTGCCTCTGACACACTTTTGTAGAAAAGTGGAGTGGAGATTAGTCACAATACCCAAAAGATGGTCGTTGGATTCACACTAGTAAATCCTTAGCTTAGTCCTGGTAGTGTAGCAAAGAGCAGTCAAGCCTTACTTATAGGAACAGGAGTTAAACATTTCACAGCACAAACATGGATGATAAGTAATTGACACAAATTCAAAAAGAAATCTGACACCAATTCATAAAAATATAGCTTATTTTTATATAAATTTAGACACCAAAACGAACAGTACAGGTTCAAGAGAATCAGAGAGATCGATTTCAGAAGCAATAGAAAATAACTTCAGAAATGACATTGAAACATTGCATAGAAGTCAATGGGAAAATATCCTATGTTGCAAAATTGCCCTTAAAAGACGAGTTGCATGAAACCTTTGGGGTGGGGGGATGTGGGTGGTTAAGCTAGTTGAGTCCTGGGGACCAGATCACAACAGTTAGAGCAGTTTTACCTGGCTTGTGGTGTTGGGGTGCAGAGTTGTCCTGGCTGTGGTGCTGAACGGGACTTGAGTTGAAGTCAATGGCAGGGATGCCACTGTTGAAAAATGACCACTAGGAGGTTGAGCTGTGGGGAACCTTTGCAGGGGCAAGGTGGTGCGGGCCCTGGGACCAGGCCACAACAGTTGCTCCTACTAGGTCTGTGGGGTCTGAGTGCAGAGTTGTCCTGGCTGTCCTTGGTGCTGAACAGGGCTCTTGCTGGTGCTCACTTTGCCATACACATGGTGCCGCAGCAAAGGGGATGTAAAAAGTCAGCTGTGGGGTCGTTGCTATCGTCGGACACAAGTGCTGGACAATGTTCTACACTTGCAGTGTCAAGTTAAGGGGTCAGTCACCTGGCTGGAGACTAACAAGCATTGATAGCTGTTAGAAATGGGGTCTCTAGTTGGCAGTGGTTTGCACCCTGTCCAAGTAGGGACCCTCACTCTAGTCAGGGTAAGGGATTCACACAGCTAAGATAACCCCTGCTCACCCCCTAGGTAGGTTGGCACGAGCAGTCAGACTTATCTCATAGGCAATGCATAAAGTATTTGTACACACAGACACACACAGTAACATAGTGAAAACACCACAAAGGTACTCCACATCAATTTAGAAAAATAGCCAATATTTATCTGAGTGAAACAAGACCAAAATGAGAAAAATCCAACATACACAAGTAAAGATATCACTTTTTAAAAGCTGAAATGAGTCTTAATTTATAGAGCTCAATGAATGTATCTTTTTAGCACAAAGTACCTGGGATGTTTCAAAGACAAAGACTATGCAGGCCACATGGGAGGTGAGGTGCTGGAAACAAAAAAAAGCAAAGTAATACATCCGTTCCCTACTGTGCAGGGGAGGTGATGTGTTGATTCTTTCCTTGCAGAAGAGGCAATGTGTTGGTTCCTTACTGGCAGGGGAGGTGATGCGTTGATTCTTTACTTGCAGGAAAGACTATGTGTTGATTTACGAACATGCAACCTCAGTTTCTCAATGTGGTGTGGGGTTGATGAGAAACTGACACCCCGAGGATGATGCGTTGAAAATCCAGACATGCTGTGTTGATGGAGGCGCGGGGAAACAGGCGCTGGATCGGGTTTGCAGCTGCAAGACAGGCACTGCTTCGATTCTATTGCGGTAACACATTGGTACATGGATTTTCTTCTTAAGGTCACCAGCTTACACTTCCAAGGGCCCAGGGACTGAAGTTGACACCACTTGGCAAGTCAGTGCTCTCAGCAAAAGAGCCCTGGCATTGGCAGATGAAGTCTTTGATGTCACTGAGACTTCTTAACAGGAGGCAAGCTCAGTTCAAGCCCTTGGAGAACCATGGAAAGCAGAATGTAGAAAGCAAAGTCCAAACCTTTCACTCCCAGGACAGAAGCAGCAAGCAGCAGGCCAGCACATCAAAGCAACAGGAAGAGTGGCCGTCCCTCATACAGAATTTAGCTCTTCTTCCTGGCAGAATGTCCTCAGTCCAGAAGTGTTCTAGCTTTGAAGGATCAGAGATCCAGTACTTATACCCATTTCTTTCTTTGAAGTAGGCAAACTTCAAAGAAAATTCTTTGTATTGCACAAGACCCTGCATTTCCTGCCCTCATTTGTGTAAGGCAGGCACAGTCCTTTTGAGGTGAAAGTGTCGGCTCCTCCCATCACTCTAGCCCAGGAAGACCCATCAGCAGTGCTTTAAATGGGCCGGTACTGTCCAGTACTGAGTACCAGCACTTTTTTATTTCGAAAGGGAGAGTACCTGCACTTTTCACAAAAGACGGAATACTTTTAATTGGAAAGTGCCGGCACATCTCAGAAACAAGTAGGTACTCTGGTACAGAGTACACGCACTTCTATTTTTCCATTGCAGGATATGCAGGGCACACCTCAGCCCCTTTGTGTGACTGTCTATAGAGAATTCACAATCAGTCCAATTGTCATCCTGACCCAGACGTGTATTTCACGGACAGGCTGAGTGACAGAATGGTTAAGCAAGAAATGCCCACTTTCTAAAGTGGTATTTTCAAACTTACAGTTTAAAAACCAACTTCACCAAAATATGTATATTTAAATTGTGAGTTCAGAGACCCCAAACTCCATAGCTTTATCTGCTCCCAATGGGAAATTACACTTTAAAGATATTTCAAGGCAATCCCGTGTTACCCTAAGGCAAAGACAGTCCTTGCAATAGTGAAAACCTAATTTAGCAGTATTTCACTATCAGAACATGTAAAACACACAGGTATATGTCCTACCTTTTAAATACGCTGCACTCTACCCATGGGGCTGCCTTGGGCCTATCTTAGGGATGACTTACTTGTAGTAAAAGGGAAGGTTTGGGAATGGCAAGTGGGTGCACTTGCCAGGTCGAAATGGCAGTTTAAAACTGCCCACACAGACACTGCAGTGGCAGGTCTGAGATGTTTACGGGCTACTCTTGTGGGTGGCACAATCAGTCCTGCATGCCCACTAGTAGCATTTGATTTACAGGCTCTGGCCACACATGGTGCACTATACTAGGGACTTACTAGTAAATCAAATATGCCAATCACGGATAAACCAATCATCAATACAATTTAGACAAAATGGACTAACATTTTAGCACCGGTCAGCAGTGGTAAAGTGCCCATCATCCTAAAGCCTGCAAAAACAAAACTAAGCATACAATCAAAAACAGAAGGCAAGAGGCAAAAAGTTTGGGGATAACCCTGCAAAAAGAGCAATTTCCAACAGTAATGGTAACCACAAAAAGATACTTTGGAAATGTCTGGAGGTCCGGGGCAGTGTGGTAGTAGCCTGTAACTTTGTGGAAGGCTGGACTATGATTCCCACAATGCATTTCGCCAACCGGATCCACTCAATCCCTCGGCAGGCTCGCTAGCCGCCTATTCTTTGGTCCCAGAGCATCATTTTTACCTGCAGCTTACAGGGGACTGGTGCCACCAATTGAAGGGAGACTGAGGGTGCTTCTGCCTTCCAATGGGGTCCCTCTGGCTGGGAGGGGGGGTTTCAGCCAAGAACGGAGGTAGATCACGCAGTTCCCAGTCTGTTGCCTCAGGGACAAAGTTTACAGCTTTTGCTTTCGAGCAGTGGGCATTACCTGGTTGCCAGTGATGCACAGCTTCTCTGTGCCCTTCTTTGAAGTTAAACCATCAAATCTAAGGTTCTGGTGTCAGGGGTGTCCTTGAAGTCCTGGATTTACAGGAGTTAGGGGTGTGGAGGCTAGTGACCAATGGGCAGCTAGCTCCTGCAGGCAATCTGCCCCTGAGGTGACCACATCTGGTGGGACAGATCACCTTAAGCCACCCAGAACCCTATATTCTACCACTCCTAAGATGGCAGAAATCATAATTTAGTGCACATACCTGGCTGCTCACCCCTAGAGATGTGGTCAGCCTGGTAGGCGTGTGCATAGTCCTGCATACCTACTTTCCTGCTTGTCTACAACCAAATGTGCCTGGGAGGAGGGTTGATTCCTCACGGGAGGACAGCGCCAATGGCTATTGGGGGCGGTGCAGCCTTTGAAGCTCACTGCCCTGATGGCTCTATTCACTACCCTGGCTGGGGGTTGACAAACCTAGGCAGTCCAATAATGGAGCTAGCAGCCCTGGTCAATCGGGGCTCAAGTCCCATGTTATCCTATGGGCCGGCCTGCACTTAAAAGCGTACCTTTATGGAAAGGACGCTATAGAGATATATAAGCTTGTGCCTACATGCATGTACCTCAAATATAATGCACCCTGCCTCCTGGGGTGCAGAGGCCTTCCTCAGGGGCGTCTGACATACATGTAAGGCAGTGCATGGGACTGTGCCACTCATGGTGACTGCAGTTAAATTTGAGAAGCTTGCACTGTTCTGGTAGTCTAAAATGGTAGGCTTGCCTGGATCACGTAGAGTGGCACAACCTTGTGCTGCAGCACTGGGGACCCCCTTTCGACTTATGCCCGGGGTACCATGGGTACCATCTACTGGGGGTTTACAGAGGGCCAAAGTTTTGCCAATCAGGAATTCACCATGTCGACATGACAGTTTACAGAAAGAACACATACACTGGGCATCTAGGGGTTCAAATGGGGGGAAAAAAGTGGGGAGCATCTGCAAAGAGCCCAGTTTTCTTACAATCTCACGAGCTCTTCCCATGTATCAGCAACTGACAACAACATTGAAAAAGCAGTGCCTTCTGCAGAATAATTTGTGCAAGCCCTGTTAAATGTGCAGGCCACAAGTGCACAATACTGTGCAACTTCATCCACAAATCTGTTTCCAATTGTGACATTCATTGCAACATCGGTGAGCTTCAGACTTAACCACTGCAACTTCTGTAGGCATTTGCAATGTATCAAGAAATTTACTTATATGTTCTCCATTCCGAATGAGTGTACCAGATGAGGTCATGAATCCCCTTTGTGATGATCACTGACCAAAATCATGGACCACACCAAAGCTGTACTGACTATCTGTAAATATAGGGCCAGATGTAGGTAGGTTTCCTTTTGCGAGGTGCAAATTGCGAGTCCCAGCGACTCGCAATTTGCACCTCGCAAAAGGAAATGCAGAAAGGTGTCTCAGACACCTTCTGCGACTCGCTATGGGGTCGCAAAGACCCACCTCATAAATATTTATGAGGTGGGTCGCAGTTTGCGATCCCATAGCAAGTCTAGGCACTCACGGGGATGGTGGCCTGCTGTAGACAGCAGACCACCATGTCCGTCATTGCTTTTCAATAAAGCAGTTTTTTTTTTTCTCTTTGCAGCCCGTTTTCCTTAAAGGAAAACGAGCTGCAAATAGAAAAAATACCGAAACCTTTAAGTTTCGTTTTTTTCCAGGGTAGGCAGTGGTCCATAGGACCACTGCCTGCTCTGAAAAAATATTTTTGTGAGCATTCACAAAGGGGAAGGGGTCCCATGGGGACCCCTTCCCGTTTGCGAATGAGTTACCATCCACTTCAAGTGGATGGTAACTGCGAGTTGATTTGCGACTGCTTTCGCGGTCACAAATCAACTCTACATCGCGGTGCGACTCGCAAATAGGAAGGGAACACCCCTTCCTATTTGCGAGTCTGAAACACATTTTGCGGGTCGGTACCGACTCGCAATATGTGTTTCTGCATTGCGGGAGGGCATTAGCGCCTCGCAAACAGCGTTTTTCGCCGTTTGCGAGGCGCTAATGCCTTCCTACATCTGGCCCATAGTCACTCTCAGCTGGTTAATAGAATGTATCCCCACTGTTTCTCAGTGAGCCACCTACAAAGATTACATAATCAGGTTCAATCAAAGGTTCATCTTTTATATCTGGCATTGGCTTAGTGCATTAATATGTGACATCTAGACACAATCGTGTGCAACCTCCCCATCATAATTTTCAGGAAGGGGCTACAAAGTTGATGGGCTTATTGTCTGACATATTTTCAGTATTACATTCTCAGCTGCAAGAATCCACTGTTCATACTTTGTAAGACTGCTGTTTATCATATGTTGTGTTTTTGAGCAACCAAAATTTCTACAGAGCAAGGGACCATAACAGTTAGACTGTCCCATCATTATGTTTTCACATCTCTCAATATTGACACCCACTATGATGACCGCCTTAAGGCAGCCGGGCAGTCCTGTGGATACAGGGTCAAGGGTAATTGAAAAATAAGCCATAAGTCTTTGAGAATATCCATGCCCCGAGTAAGCACAGAGAGTGCAGCCCTCCCTCCCACTGCAAAACAATGTAAATATCTTACTGTTATCTGGCATTCCCAGTGCCATGGCACAACAGACTTTCTCTCAGCTCTTGGGAAGCATGCATGCACTCGTTGTCCTAATAGAAGCAGATCAGGCACATCTTTGTGTGTCAGCCTCAGTAAAGGCTTAGCCAGTAGGGAAAAGTTTGATATCCACTGCCTACAGAAGTCAACCATTCCCAAGAACATTCTGACTTCTCTCTATGTTCTGGGTCGTTTCATCTTAAGGACGGTCTCTACTCTCTTGTGACACCTTTCTCACTGATATGTCCCAAGTATTAGACTTCTTTTTGGCAGTATTGCAGTTTAGTTAGAGACATTTTATGTCCATTCTCAGATAGGTGATTTAAAATTCCAATTGTATCTTGTCTACAAGCTTCTCGAATACCCAATGCCACAGGTAGGTGATCGATATATTGCACAATAAATGAATCGTAAGTCATCTGCAGACACCGAAGATTTTTTTTTAAGGATCTGATTAAAAATTGAAGGACTCTAGGGATACCCTTGTGGAACTTGGTACTATGCCAAAACTTTCTCTCTGGGCACAAAAAAGAACACAACTGGCTGTCCTTGTGCAATGGGACAGAGAAGAAGACCAGGCACAAGTCCACAACTGTAAACCGTTCTGCAGTGCATGGCATTTGGAAAAGGCGGGTAGCTGGATTCAGTACCATGGAGCAACATGGATAAACAATATTTTCAATCGTTCTGAGGTACTTAACAATCACATATTTGCCATTAGGCTTCTGCAAGTCCATAATCAAGGAGTGGCATGGGTGTCCAAAAAGTTATCTTAGAATTCCTTTCCTCAGCATGTCTTCAATTATTGATGTTACGCCTGCCACTGTTTCTGGGGTCTAACTGTATAGTGGTGTTCTCGGAAAGATTGCATTAGAATTCACTGTTGTTCGGACCAGTTCTACAGCTCTGATTAGTCTGATGTCATTTCCTGTAAAATTCCATACTTCTGTGTTCACAGTTTCTTTTAAATCAGGAAGTAAATCCTCTACTGTTCTCACTGGATACAGTCCCTACAGCTGCTTTTTGTTGGGCCATTTTGAAATATACATCTTCATCATGAGTTTGAAATTCAACATCGTCCAGCGTACAATAAATTGTGCAGTTTAAGTTGCACAACAAATCTCTCCCTGAGAGATTAACAGGACTCAAATCACACCCTACAAACTGGTGTTTTTCTCCAAATTAACCTTTTTTTATAGGTGCTTCTTCTGAAATGGGACTGGTTATCTGTTTATTTGTAACTCCTACAACTTGGATATTCTTTTCCAAAAAAGGGGTAGGTTTGAGACTTCCACTGTTCCAACAGTGGAACAGGTTGCTCCAGTGTCAATCAGAAATGACTCATGGTGACCATTAACTTCACCTTCTACAAATGGTCCACTCTAGTATACCTCTAAGACTGCACCAAGTATGTATTCTACCCCCCAGCCACAGTCATTGCGAGTTATCAGAGCCAAAGCTCTCACTGTCCAACATAGGGAACTGTTAAAATGGATTCAGATTCTGAATCTGGAATGGGTTTGAATTTGCTCTTGGTATCCGATTCACATTAAATCTAAGGTTTCCCATATTTTGTGAGACCATCAGATCTTGCTGGATCTGCATCATTGGAACCTGTGTCTGAAGTTGCACTTGCCTTTGCTGAGTGGATATATTCAGCTTCTGCACTTGATTTCCTCCTTTCATTCGACCATCACTACTCAGTGGGTTGGGATTTTGTCTACAGTCTCCTCCAATGCCCAATTTTGTTGCAGAAATGACATGGAGTTGTTTCCTTCAGTGTAACAACATCTACACCAAAATTTAGATCATCCAAAACTCCTTGACCTCTAACATGAGGAACAATCATACCCCCTTGAACACTTTGAATACCAGCTTGAAACCCAACACCTTGCCTTCTACCACAATTCCGTGCAAACAACTGATTCTGAAATCCTTTCTCTGTCAATTTTATTTGTGAAAGCATAAATGTTTCCTTAAGTTTATTCTGGTTCATTTCCTGTTCATCACTACAGAATTTCACATATCTTAGGATTTCATCTGATGGCTTTGTCTGCCAGCAAATCATACTCTGTTGTATGTGCATACTGATATCTGCCCTTCACCTAACAACAAACTGTGATAAAAAAAAACATATTACTGTTTACTTCAGCCACCTCTAATTATTTCTTTTTCTTTTCCTGTTTCTTTGCCTATTTGCTCTCTAATTTCTCAAAATCGCTCCATTAACAAATGCATTTTACTAATTCAGTAATGTGTAATCGCATTCCTGAAGAATGCATCGTTTCAATAGCTTCATCATCTAATTATATCCTGAAACGTTTCTGTAATGGGAGACTTTTAAAAAAATCAACTTCATATTTTCCGGCCAATTCAATTAATTTATCATGTGTAACCACTGCATGCCTAGTAATATCTTTGCTCAAATAAATCGGCTCTTTTTCATGGCATTGATTCACATGTTCAAGATCCAAACATCCGCTTGATATTTCCTCTAGCTCTATTTTTAATCTTGGGACCTTTAACGGTCTTTCCTCCCCTGTCTCCTTTGTAACGACAACCTGATTGTCTGTGTTTCCGGTCCTTTGAATTCTCTCCGGCTACTTTGAGCCATCCACCGTGGAAAAATCACATATTCAAGTAAATTAGTTTTGCCTTGTGCGATTGGTGTTGTAAAGACAGTCCTCCTTTCCCTCAATAATTGAACAGTTTGCTATGGTGTCCAAGCAACAAGTTGTGAATTCTGCAAAGTCCGGATGAACCCTGTTGCAGGTGCTCATCCAACAGTTTCTTGAATTACAGCATTTGGGACAGTATTAATTGGAGCAGTTGCTGTGCAAATCTACAACGGCTGTGCTGTTGACTGTAGCAACAGGTGCTGGTACAGTTACAATAGAAGCAGTAACATCTGGAGATGTCAATGTAGCAGCATTCTCACCTCAGGCAGGCACAACATTAGATATAACAGGCTGTGTCATCTGTACTGGTCTTTCAATTGGAATCGCATTCAGATCAACAGGGGCAGTAGCCACTGTTACGTTAGAAATTGAAGCCCCCTAGGGTGTTTGTGGCAGGGGCCACATAAGGTGGTGAACGCACAGGAAACAATGCGTTCAAAATGTAATCCACTGAATCAGTATCTAATTTATTTCCATCCGTTTCATCTTCATTCCCCTTTGCTTTATTCTTTTTCAACTTGTTGCAATAAAATGTGCTGGTGTGCCCTCAGGAGGTGCCTCTTCACCTCTCAGTGCTGGAATTGTCATATCACTTCTCACAAAACCTTTAAGAGCTTTATAACATTTAATAATTTTGGATTATTCAGCAAACGGTAAACAACATAAATCAAATCTCCAAAGCTTTTATTCTATTCTGTGTATGTGAGTTTCTTAGTAAGCTAGTCTTCCAATCTCAGTACAGTTCTGCACACAAACCATCCAATCATTGCACAGAGTTTCACACCAACTGAACAATCCAAGAGTGGCAAAAAATGACCCAACTCTTCACTCCTTCCAGCAGTTCATCCTCCTTCACAATTTTCCTCATACACATAATTCTACAACTCTAAGCAAACACAAAAAAACAATCTTTGTCTGTTCCTCTAAAGAAAACAAAGGCAATTCAACAACCGAAACATTTAGTGTGTTAACACCCTTTGACTTTTCTCACTCAAAAGATTTTCACACACGAGAATGGCACCATGACCAGCAGGAAAACACCCTAATCAATGCAGCTTCACCTTTGTGCATTAAGCTCCACTAACACAAATCAATATTAGTACAGTCACAAGAAAATGTCTCTATCTCAATTGTGCAGTCGATGATACCTCACAGCCTGCACCACTAACCTTTAGCAGACATGAATACTATAAATCAAACTTTTAGATTTATCTATCACAGGATTGTGGACTACTTTGGAGTCTGATAACCTCTTCAGCTTCATTGCACAAGCATCACCAATTCATTCAACACACATTCTCGAACGCCTCACAAGCGAAACTTAACAACAAAGACAATTCCCTATTGATACTCACACCTCCAATTCTGCAACCGCCTTCAAAACTACACTCCATCAATCTTCTAAATTCGGGTCTTAGGTTATGGGGCATGGTTATGTCTCTAGATCAGTGCAATTAATTGCAAGTCCTCTTTCCAATACTGTAAACAGTCCCGCTGCTACCAACGTTTGCTGGAGCAGGGATCTTAATGAAGTTATCTGTTTACGAGAAAAAAGTAGCCACTCGTCAGGGAGAAATCCCTGCTGTTCTTCACAGGTCAACTAATCTTTGACACTGACTGAGATTAATCAGGAGCGGTACATTAAATTGTCATTGCAATCTCTAGTCTATTTTCAATCAATAATGAGAGTTTGATATGAGTTGAAGGTCTTTACTAATCATTTTTTAGCATTTCATCTTTATTAGACTCATCATATAAATTTGACAATAACAGTCATTAGTTTTGACAATATTTAAAAGAAGTTATCAATAAATCACAGTCTCTATTCTAGGAATAAAAATGAAAAGGTGACAGAAATCCATAAAGAGTTTTAAGTTGAAGAGAGAGATCATAAGCATAAAGCTTTAGCATCAAATATCAGCTCAATAATCCAACAATCAATTGAAGCAGAACTTCTAATGAAGGGAGGTTCAAGAAATGAAGTAGAGTCTCAGAGCAAGGTGGAATAAGTGAGGGAAATTGTCAACATCAGGGCAGTGCGCACTCTACAGGCGACTAGAATGCAAAAACCTAGCAATTTCAAGCTAACATAATTTATGCATTGTGCTGATATGCTGTTGTTTAACCTTTTGCATTGCAGAGTTTAATCCTGAGGATTTATGTTTAGTGTGCATATAAA
Organism: Pleurodeles waltl; assembly: GCF_031143425.1. Taxonomy (NCBI): domain Eukaryota; kingdom Metazoa; phylum Chordata; class Amphibia; order Caudata; family Salamandridae; genus Pleurodeles; species Pleurodeles waltl. Next base: position 52,964,374 of record NC_090443.1, read on the forward strand.
TACTGTTCATATGCAATGTACTGCTGCAGGCTTCCAGACTGTGTCAGGGTGTGGTCCCTTTCCAGGGCCTTCTAGAAGCTTTCCCTGCAGCATGCCTAGGTGTGGTGTGTGGGCTGGGCTAGCCAGCCTATCTCCACGTGCTCACTATTCAGAGGTCCTGGTGCAGAGCAGCAGCAACTTCCTGAGCTCCTGTTCCGGAGGCCTACTTTGATCTTCCAGGCCTTTGCCCTTCATTACTTTGGTGATCCTTGATCAGGGCGGTAAGGCGGAGGTCGGCCTGGGCCCCCGATCCCGTTTTCGAAGGCATTCAAGTTCTTGGGCCTAATTTTTCATGTTGAGAGATTTTACCTTGTGCGCTACCATTTTTTGGCAGTTACATGGTGGCATTTGAATCGGCAAGAAGCGCGATTCATTCCTCATGTTTAACTTTGATATTCATTGTACGCTACCATTTCTTGGCAGTTACATGGTGGCATTTGAATCGGCAAGACGCGCAATTCATTCCTCGTGTTTAACTTTGATATTCATTGTGCGCTACCATTTCTTGGCAGTTATATGGTGGCATTCGAATCGGCAAGACACGCGATTCATTTCTTGTGTGTAATTCATGTTATTCATTGTGCACTACCATTTCCTGGCATTCATATGGTAGCCTTCGAATCGGCAAGACGCGCAATTCTTTTCCTTGTGTTTCATTTATGATATTCAGTGCGCGCCACCATTCCTTGGCATTCACGTGGTGGCCTTCGAATCGGCAAGACGCGCAATTCGTTTCTTGTGTCTAATTCATAGTATTCATTGTGTGTTACCATTTCATGACATTTATGGGCTGACATTCGAATCAGCAGAACGCATAATTCATTTTTTGTATTGAACCCATGCTATTCATCGTGCGTTACCATTTCATGGCATTTACTTGGGAGTGCTCGAATCGGCAATAGGCGCAATTCATTTCTTGTGTTTCAAATCACGATGTTCATTGTGCGCTACCACTTCATGGCATTTACTTGGTGGCCTTGGAATCGGCAAGAAGCGCAATTCACTTCTAGAGTCTAACTTATGTTATTCATTGTCCACAATCATTCCATGGTATTTACAACCTTTTGTTAAAATCTGCAATGTGCGCAATTCATGTTCCTGCAATTCAAGAAAACTAAAGTGCTAGAGTTCTTGATGTGATATTGTATGTGTATAATAGTCCCTCAAGCACGATTCATATGGTGGTTTAGAAATTCATTCAGATTATTTCCTAATTCCTCATGCAAAAGACTATACTTGAATTTGAAAGTTGTATTTAACCTTTCTTGATTCCCTCACAGGTATCCAGTTATCTCGAAGCCTAGTTATTTAATTCCATGCTTAAGATGTCCATGTTTTCAGTATGACAATGCTTAAGAGTCATAGCCCAGTACTGGTTAATATGATATAATCTTGATATTGTGTGTTTTAACCTTTTGCTTCCCACAGGTCTCCTTCCCAGCTGTTCCCTACCTAATCCCCTTTTCCCCACTTGGACTCTCTTAGACTCTGTGACATTCTAATTAGAGTATTGGAGCGGTCTTGTGGTGGAAGTGTTGGGAACGTGCACAGACCCAGAGGATCTGGTGACTCTGTAGAAATGGAACAAAGTAATCTACTCTAGGAACATGCACTATTATAGACAACAGATTTTCATTGTTGCAGTTCATCGTTTCTTCTTTCTTCAGCTAGCCAATCATCTTTCGATGCTCTCGTAGGTACAGGGTCACTCCCCGTCTTCTCATCTGGGACACAATGAACTTAAGCAGCAGTTCTGAATGAAACAATCTCTTATCAAATACAATGTTCTTTCTCTTACACTTTCTTGTAATTCATTCTCTTTAAAAATGCTGCATCTTCATTTGTGAACTCTGTTACCCCAATAAATAACAAATATCTTTTAATTTGTTAACAGTGATCTTTGTGTTAAGTAGAAACATTTGCAAAATCAAATGAAAACATTTATGCAACAATTATTTATTATGGAAGACATGTCCATAGAGAGGACAGGAAACATATTTTGTACTAGGTTAGCATTCTTTAGTCAGTTTGTCAGACAATGTTGCTTCAACTATTCAGGCCTAGTATGAGTAAATATGTTTGCCTACTACAATTTGTGCACTTAAAAACATTTATTTTTCATTAAAGCCTACACATTTATTATGCATGATATTGCATTATTTTTCTCAACATTTTAAAACGTGCCTGCAGTATTTAAGTGGCAAAGCATTCAGCCCCAGACAAATAAAATAGGGCTGATGATTTGGGCCTGCAGAGGGCAAATGGCCATATGAGGTAGGTCCTCACTGTACATCAGTATCCCGACAGTCTGAAGGCCAGTCTAGAGCAAGCTTCCTCTAATGTCGCAGGAACATCATTAAAGGGTACTTATTCTGGAGCCTTAAAGTTCATCTAAAAGCAAGGTTCTGTAGATCTACAAGCGCAACTTACACAAGCTGCTCCTGAAGCGTTGGGGCCACAGTATTTGAGAGCAAACTGACCATTCAAATACTCTTTAACCCTCCATTTCTTGTTTGGTCTTTGAAAACACTAGGGTAATGACATACTAATTGTTTGAGTCCTCTAGCCCATTTCAGAGCAGACTGCCCGCTAGAAGGCCCTTGTGCTCATCTCAGTTAATTTTCGAGAAGATGCTCCTTCGAAATCGGACCTACCTCATCGGACCTGTCTGGACCTACCTCATTTACCTTTACAGCCGAGCAAGAACAGTCTCTATACACCAGGAAGGTCTCTTTTGAATAGCTATGTAAACTTGTTAGAGCCAATCCCTTCAAATGTTCCAATCTATGGTTTCAACAGCTCATCACGGAAGTGGCTTGGGATGGAGGTCATAAGATTCTTTGGTTGTCAAGGTACAGGTCTTGGAATGACTCGTAATATAATGTCCTAATAGGACCAGGTCAGTCATGTGGTGAAACAATGCACAAAAGGTGGCTAGATTTTGGTGTTTCTACACAATTGTCATTACAGAGGTGGCATAGTCTGCATTGCCAATAATATGCCACATTTTACGTACATTTTCAGAACATGTATGATGGGCGTCATTCTGCATTTGTGGCCTACATGAAACCACACAAGCAAAGGAGGCTGGGCAGGAATCAGATGAACCAGGGGTGCTCCAGTGATGAGGGCACCAAGAAGCTGAATGCAGCGGACACTGAAGCACAGGTGGCAGCATGCCAGCAGGGTGTCTCACAGGGCATGAGGCAGCAAATGTGAATAAGCTAGACACTATCTCTGTGCACAGAAACTGCTGCTTCAGATATACCACTGCAGGGAATCCCAACACTTGTACCTATTTTGATGAGTTGCTAACTTGGGCTCAGCAGGTTGCCGATAAGGGACCCAAGGAAAATTCTTCCCCACCACAAACTCATCCCCACCCTTTTCCCTACTAGGTTTTTTGACAGGGATGACTTTCTTTCTGGCGGGATTGATATGACCTAAGGATCAAGGGCAGTGGGTGCGGGGAGATGGATGGCTTAGTGAGATATAATAACAATGGTTTTGCATTCGACTGGGAACCAGTTATTACTATCTTCTTATAGGGTAAGACCTCTTTTAGGGTGTCGTAATTGGCCTGGGTAAGTACTGCATTGGTTAAACAATATGGGCTACAGCTCATTGATATATCAGGAGGCTACAGAGCATCATAAGGAGGAGGAGGAGGAGCGAGTGACATATATAGGGCCAGTAAAGGGGTCTTTGTACTAGAGGTGACACTGGTCATTTGAGGATGGATGAGCACCCCATGGCCCATCTAGTTTGCCTGAGCCAGTAACCACTCACTCTCGTCGTAACACCTTCTTGTCTGGGCTCTTTGTTGCCTGGTCTTTTACCTGTGGACTAATTGTGGGGTATGATTGTTGGTTAGATAGGTGTCTGCTCTGCATTTTTAGCATTGTCAAAGGGAGTTTGCCCTCCATTCCCGAGTCCATCTTCAATCGGAGACAGTCCTTCGGTACAGGAGTGTACTCTAAACTCCTTAGTCCTGTTGAGTGCTTACCAATGATCTAATAGAATAGTGGTTGAAGTAATGTGATCCAGTTGCGATATGTTACCTGTTCACCAACTAAGCAACTTAACATGTAAATGCTAGGAAACATGTCTGACTGTAGTCAGCTTAAACCTACCCTTGTGGTGTGGTCTTTGATTTCTGTACCAGGGAAGAAGCCAGATTTGAAAGTTGGTGCGTGTGTTGACAGAGTGGGTAAAGGGACCTGGTGGGACGATGGAGGGGGTCAGTGTGGCCTCTTTGTCCCATCCTGCACAATGTAGTAAGAAAGGACATTAATTTCATCTTGGGCTACATGTACTTCAGCAACCGCAAAACACACACACACACCTATGGCAGTTTGCCCCGGATGTGAATTTATTCATGCCTCTACAGCACTATCCACCTGCACAACTACCTGCTAGCCGTGCCTGCCAAGTCTAGAGAGGCTTTAAGGAGTGTATTAGCTACTTTTTTAATTATTTTAATTGTGTGCCTATTGGTCTATTTTTTCATTCTTCCACGTGTGGATCAGTTCCTCCAGCTCCTCTCATTGGGAATTATTGCATCTCAACAGGAGTGTTTGAGTTTTCAATTCTCCATTGACATCCACTACTCTCTCCATCTTCCTACCTGCTGCGTCCAGCCTGTTGCTGTCCTTGTCAGGTGGGAGACCAGTAGATGCTATAATGCCGACTCTTTCTACCTGTGATCACTGTTAGTCTGGTTCTGCTTGTGCATCAATATAAGTAGGGGTGTGTGTTTTATCTCTATTCCTGGGTTCACCACAGTGCAGAAGGCAGGGTCCTTATATGCCCCATTGCCTAGCTAAAAGACAATGGATAAAATAGGAGGAAACAGTTTCTCCTTGCACTGACCACGGTTACTAGGAGGAAGCATTATTCCTCGTATTCCAGCTGCAACCCATACATATCTGCAGTTCGTCACTGCAGGGCCTATAGAAAGATGTTTAGGGTGACACAGATATTGTACGAGCCCTGGTCCTTTTTTCCTGTATAGTTTGTGTGATTGCGTCTTCTTCTACCTGTATCCAAGGGGCATCTTATGTCCTGCTCTGGAGTATCAAGTCAACCTTTTTCCTCTTCTTCTATGTCTCTCTGTCCTTTGTGTCCTGTCTTTGGAGATACTGTGGAATAAGTCGTGACTATATTGAATTATTTTTCTGTAAGAGAACAGCCATCTTACCTAGGATCCTGCATTTTATTTTTCCGGTTCCGACATTGATCTCCTGTTGGCGCTTCTTGCGTGGTGGTGTGTTTGACCTTTTGTCCTTAGCCTTCCTGTTTCTCTTTTGAGGACAAGCCAAATGGTTTAGACTTTTTGCATATAAGTATGTTTTGTTTCAAGTTATTGTGGTGTTTCGAGTGTCAGTGTTTCTGACAACGAAGGTACTGTTTGTTTGTTTGTTTTGCCTGCATTATAAACCCATTGCTTTCGGGGCTTGTGCTGTAGTGTTCGCTACAGATTTTGCAGCATGTAGGGAGTTTCCACCTCCATTAGGCTCGTCTTTGCCATTAGATTCGTGGAGCTGCTCTCTTTCTGCTTCCTCAGTACCGCCCAGTACGGCAGCGCTGTCATCGGGTTCGCCCAAACAGGTCTAAGCTCTGTTGTTTTGTCTACACAACGATACACTGCGCTCACGCTGTTTTTCGTATTTATAATGGTTTTGGTTTAAAATGATGATAGGCTTTTCAGTGCTTGGAATTATGGTAATTGGATAGGCACAGATAACAGACAATCAGATTGTGGACATTTTCAATGGCATTTAAAGCAAATGTGATGGATTATGTTCCAAGAGGACACAAAACACCAAAATAATAAATTAATTAACCTTTTGTAATAATTTTCCGGTGGATACTCTGTTTAACTATGGAATCTTCATCTCATTGAATCGACTCGGGCACCAGACTGAACCTGGAAAGATTTTATTAACTTTTGTGCCAACAGATGCGGCCACAGCTTCCTCTCAACTCCAGTGCCTCCCGGGTGCAACATCACAGAGCAGTCAATTGCGTCTCTCTAGTGCCACGACGTCACTCACACAGAGGCAAAGACGATGATTGACAAAAGTAACTGAAATGCAATGCATACAATTAACTATGAACCTTATAAAAAATACATTACTACTCAGAAGGCGGCAGGTGGGTCCGTGACGAATCCGCAGGTAGACTCCCAGTAGGTACCAGAAACTGCTACCGAAGGTAAGTAACTTAGTCTTCAGGTGGGTACCTTACCCTGAAGATTGCTCACCTCATGGCTCAGTACCAAAACAATAAACCCACGAGAAGGGTGTGAAGAAAAGCGCAGGAATGAACTGTGCCATATGTAACCATGAAAACAAACAGCCATGCAATCCCAAGTTGTACACAAGAAAAGAAAAAGGAAAGAAAATCTGTGGTTTGAAGGTGGTCAACATAAGTTGTCATGTTTCGTAGACATTCTCAAGGGATGAAAGGTTAGAATTATACGAGTTATTATAAAAACGTGATGCCTTCAAGGGTTATGGTTAAATGGCAGTATTTTATGCTAAATGTTATCAAAAGTGTATGTTACAAACACTCCATAGGGATGAAGAGATATAATTGCACATGTTGTGGTGTAAAGCTCAAGATATAGCTTAAAAACACCACCATACAAGAAAAAGATAATAGGTGGTACATCCTTCTCTGATCAAGCGGCCAAACTATGGAATTCGTTACCCCCAAATGTAAGATCCACAGAGAACTATCTTGTCTTCAGAAGACTACTCAAGAGTTGGCTCTTCCCTTCTTAACCACCATATTCAAACAGCAATGGACTGCACATGCCCGTGTTGATAAATATTTATATTCTTATTATGGGTATATTGAAGATATGTGTAGTTCTTTAAGAGATATGTATCCTTACTATTTCATAACAATAAATTACACACATACTTTTTTAGTCTGTTTAACAAATGTATATTTACTCACAGTTAAATATATATTTGTGTGTGTGTGTGTGTGTGTGTGTGTATGTATATATGTGTGTGTGTGTATACATGTATAAGTGTATATTATTCTATGCTTAATATGTTCATAGGTCATTGCATAGCTCCTAAATAAGTTGTTATATTAGATACTTATGAAACCCTGCTTTTTTTTATATCACAATGAGCAAATGTTATCTTAACTATTTAACAGCAAACATTTTGCTATTCAACAATTGAGGAAAGATAAATGAATGTTAGAAAAGTACACTTATTAATTAACTTCAAATATTACAAATCTTGAAAGTCTGTGTTTATACAATACTACTTTTCTTCTCATATTATTATACCCATTATTATATTCCTTGCACATGCATTCCCATACTATGTATTTACACATCTATTTATTACTCTAGTCCTACTGTACTAGAGAGAGAAACACTAAGTCTATAAACTTCAAAATATAAATACATGAAATAAAAAGTAAATAAATAAAAAATATATATATGAATAAAGAAATAACAAATAATATAAATTTTACTCTCTCGTAAGCTTTACCATGTCTCCCCATCACCCTATGTCTCTATCAATCTATCCTCTATCCCCAGTCTGACTCATCCCAAACCCATTCTACTACTTTCATCTCCGAAATAACCCTGCCTAAGCTCTTCCCTCCTCTACCACATCTAGCTCACCCCAAACCTCAGTTTACTACCATGATCTCCCAAACAACCCTACTAAATTCTCCCTCATGTATCTCATCTTTGACTAATCAAAAAAAAAAACCTCCTGCTACTATGATCTCCCTAACCCTTTCCACAGACTCTTCCTTCCTCCATCACTCCTTTACTCACCCCAAGACTCATCCTATTACTATAAACTCTCAATTAACACTTCTGGATTCTTACCTTCTCTCCATTACTCTAGTCAATCCAACTAACAAACTCCCATATCCTCTGCTCAAATAAACTCATTGTAATACTAATACTGAACTCATATTTCCCTATGCTAATCCACCACTAATTCTTCTTGGGTTCCAGAGTAGCGTGCTACTCACAGAAAAGCTCTTCGACGCCACATCAGGGGACGTAAGCGCTATATAAATACTATTACAACTAGTTCCTATACCGTTAGGTCAAAAATATTCCCATCCTATTGAATGCCCAATTTAGAAAGACAAATTGAGTGGGTACTCACAATTTAAGGGGTATGGACCAAAACCCCTTTCATGAAATAATCCAACAGCTAAAAAGATGAGGACCCACGTACATCAATTGCGTCAGAAATGTTACTCCATAAATCCAATTGAAGGCAAAGGACACCAAGACACGTCGAATGATAAGGAATGTAATAAGGTAGATCCAATAAATTCACAATACATAGGATCGATTGAAAAACAGCCGACACGTGTTTCGCCCCCCCATGGTTATTTCACCTGGGGCCTTTTCAAGGCAATGTAATGTTCATGGTCATTCATCACTTCATCATTAATCAATGGTCCGAATACCAGGTGAAGAGGAATAAAACATTAAACGGCACGGAACTGCCGAAGGCGTGTCTTATTCAGGCGCCATCTTGAAACAGTTACAATGACTGACAACAAGCAACAGAATGAACCTGGTGGAGCAATCCAATGCACGCTCTTGTGGCAGCACGTAGAAGCGCGGAAAAGAAATAGCCTCACCCCAGTCAACGATTAAGAAGTTACTTACCTTCGACAGCAGATTATTCACCCTGTGAATACATACCAAAGCAGTACCTCCCTAAGAAGTTGGTCTGTGGAATGGCTCAAAAGGCTGTTTTTGCCAGCCCATAAAAGATCTTTACACAAAGGACAGGCCTTCTGGAGATACTATCAGCAATACTCATCCTTTTTTCACCCAGACAAATTAATTGACAAACAGCTGATTACCCACTCTGCAATCTTTAGTTTGATCTATATAGCAGTTCAAAGCATTCTTTGAGTCTAGGCGATGGGGCCTGTCTTCCTCCTTGGATGATGAGTGAAGAACATTGACAGGGCAATATTCTGCCCGATGTGGAAAGACATGACAACTTCTGGAAGGAACGCTGGCCTAATCCTCAGCACTAACTTGTCTGGGAAGAAGGTCGTATACGGTTGGTGGACACTGAGCTGAGGTGACCACAATTAGGGGCACGATTTTCAACGTGAGAAAACTCAGAGAACAGATGTACATAGGCTCAAATGGGGTACACATAAAAAATGTGAGCACCAGATTGATATCCCCCTGAAGCATCAAAGAGTTTTAGTGAAAACATATGGGTCAGTACATTAAAAAAAAAAGAAAAAATCATCACAATAGTGGATTTAAACAGAGATGACTAATCAAACAATCCAAGAAACGAAAAGGAGGCCAAGAAATAACCTTTAACTGTAGCCACCGCAAGGCCTTGCTGTGGTAAGGATGGGGGGAAAAAAAAAAACATCAGAGAAGTGGGCTTGTAAGGAATGCATATGCCGCAAACACCACCAAGAAACAAACTTTTTCTAGCATTGAGCATAGATGATTTCAGTAGGACGCCTCGCTACCAAATTCACATTCACTACTCAGGGAGGGAGATCAGAGGCAGTGAATTGTCATTACTCAGTCTCCTAGTAGAGAGGTGCAAGTTATGCAGGGTCAGATGCAGGACCCTGCCCTACTGTAGAGACAGGAGGTCATCTCAAAGAGGCAGCCAAATCAGAAGACCGATGCTCACGGCCAAAGGTTTTGGGAACCACATTCTCCTGGCATAATTTTGAGCTATCAGGATAACTTGGACCCAACTGTTTCTGATCTTCAGAATTCTGGGCAAGTGGGGTAAAGACAGGAAGGCGTACAGAAGTCTAATCAAAAGGTATCTCCAAGCAAGAACCGCATTGGGACAACACATGCACTTTGGACACAGTGCATTCTTGAAGGTGGCTCAAAGTTCAAGCCAGGGTTCTCCCCATTGCTATAAGGTGCTCTGAGTGAAGTCACTATTCGTGATCTGATAGGCAATGCAACTGAGTACATTCATTCTGGCACTTAAAAAGTACGACCAGAGAGATCCCATGATGGCTCAGGCAGTTCCAGAGGCATAGAGCCTATCATCACATGACCCACAACATCACTCCATTCCATTTGCTGTAGTACAGCATGGCAGTGGTGTTGTTCATGAGGACTAGCATTTCCCACAATGGATGGGAGGAAGACTTTCAGTGCAAAGTGAATTGTTAGCAACTCCAGCAGGTTGATGTGGAGGTTGGTTTCCACTGTGGACCAGAGTGCTCTGATCTTCAGCTCTCACAGATGACCTTACCAACCCTGCAACAACAAATCCATCACAACTGTTAGCTGTGTGTGAGGTAGAGAGGGATAGATCACTAGTCCAATTGTGGTCTAGCAAGTACCATTGCAGATCTTTCACAGCTGCCTCCGACACCTGAAAGGAATCTGAGGTTCCCTTGGTGCTGCACACACTGGAACTTCAGATCCCACTGCAGAGCCCACATCTGCCAACTGGCATAGTTCACTAGCAGGATGCAGGAATCCAAGAGGTCAATAAGCTTCCGAGCTGCTTTCACTAAGACCCATGTCAATGGCTGAAACACTGGGATCATGGCCCAAATGTCCTGGATTCATTTAGGCAGAAGAAATGCTCACAAACACTGTGTCCAGGATGCCTACAATGAAGGAGAGCCTCTGAAGAGTCAATTGAGACTTTGGCACCCTGATGGAAAATCATAGAAATGTGAACAACGCAACCATCATTTGGAGATCGTGCACGACCGTTTGGGCACACCCACCCCAGCAACCAGGCATTGTGGTATGGGAAGACCTGCATACCCAACCTCTGAAAATGGACAGCAACTACCATCATCATTTTCAAGAACACCTGAGATGCTCTTGTGAGGCCAAAGGAGAGCACAGAGAACGGAAAGCACTTGTGGCCTATCTGAAACTGAAAGCAGAGTCTATGGGACTGCTGGCTTGGCACGTGGGAAGGGGGGGGGGGGGGGGGGGGGGGGGAAAGAGTCTTGCAAGCCCAATGCCACCATTGAGTCTCCTGGATTCAGGACAGACAGAAGTTTGTGCCAGGGTGAGCATTTTCAACTTGTCCATCTTGAGGAAGAATTTCAGATGGCAGATATTGAGAATAGGACTAAGTCCCTCGTTCTTCTTTGGCGCCAGAAAGTAACAGTAGCAGATGTTCCCAACCTCTGATGCCAGCTTTCTCTCTGTGGCTCTGTTCTCCAATAGAGCTTGAACTTCTCTTCGCAGGATGGGCAAACATCTCTTTGGAAGTTGTTGTGGTGTAGGTGGATTGTATGGAGGGGTAGAAAGATAGGGCATAACTGTTTGTAACAATTTGAAGCACCCACTAGTCCGATGTGTTCTTTGCCACTCAAGATGGAAGTAGCTGCATATCTTCTACTGGGTGACAGTGCACATCTGAGGGAAAAATAAAGTGGTTTTGCAGTGGCGGCGGGTGGAATGACGTGATTGGGCAGCTCGCTGCTATAATGGGCCTGGTAGGTCTTGTAATATTAACAGGTTAAGTCTGCTTTGTCGCCCTGCACCTCTGCTACAACCCTAAAGGTGCAGTAATATGTCTGACCTACATTTGCAGTACAGTTCAATACAATCAAGGAGCAAACTACCATACCAAAATAATGAATATTACTGTAATAAATAAAAACTAAGGTAAAAATAAATAGATTCTACAAAGGCATACACAGTTTTTATACTAAACATACATTGACATAAACATAGTACATTTCCCTAACATTCAAAACAACCATATACTTAAAATAGACAAAAGTATAAAAGCAATAGCAAAGCCAACAGCTATTGGCTTCTGACACACTATGTTTGCATGTTGTACACCAGTGTGGCTGCTGTCCAGCAGGAGTAAAGGTTAGTGACATGGAGTGTCAGAGTGGATTTGTGGGAGTGCTGTAGAGTGAAATAGGCGGAGTAGAGTGTTGCAGAGTTGACTAGAGGGGAGCAGAGTTCAGTGGCAGAGCTTCGTGGAGTGGGGTAGAATGGTTTGAGGTAGTGGGGTGGATTGGTCTGGGGTAGAATGGGGTGGACTCAACTGGGGTAGAGCAAAGTGGATTGGAGTGGGGTCGACTGTATTGGGGTAGATTCAAGTGGGTTGGACTAGATTGGATTGGGGTGGGTGGTCTGGATTAGAGTTATAGGGCTGGGGTAGGGTGGATTGGAGTGGGGTGGATTGGATTTGAGTGCGATGGACTGAACTGTGATGGGGTGGACTGCGATAGTGGGGTGGATTGGAGTGGGGTGTATTGGATTGGGGTGGACTGAAATGGGGTGGGGTGGACTGAAATGGTGTGAGGTTGATTGGAGTGTGGTGGACTGCCGTGGGGTGGATTGGATTGCAGTGAGATGCGGTGCATTCGATTGGAGTGGAGTGGGGCGTGTTGGATTGGTGTGGGTTGTAGTGGGCTGGATTGAATTGAGGTGGGGTGGATGGATTGTAGTGGGGTGGGCTGAATTGGGTTAGGGTGGGGTGGAATAGATTGGGGTGAAGTGGATTGTAGTGAAGTGGATGGACTGGGGGATTGGATTGGATTTGGGTGGATTGGAGTGAGGGAGGCTGGATGGACTGGATTGGAGTTCAGGGGATTGAACTGGGATGTGGTGGGGTGGAGTGAACTGGGATGCGGTGGACTGGAGTGGGGTGGATTGAAGTGGGGCGGGCTGGGGCTAGCTGGAGGGGTGGATTGGGGTGGCATGGAGTGAATTGGATTAGAGGGGGGTAGATCGGATTGAGTGGGGTGGATTGGCTTGAGTTTTGTGGATTGGATTGGGGTGGATGGGGAAATTGGATTGGGCTGGAGTGGGGTGGATTGAACTGGAGTAGATTGGGTGGGGAGGATTGGAGTTGGGTGCATTGGTTAGGAGTGCACTTGACTGGAGTAGGGTGGAGTGGATTGGGGCAGGGTGGATTAATTGGAGAGGGGTGGACTGGATTGGAGTGGGGTCGATTAAGGTGGTTGGGAGTGGGGTGGATTGGGCTTCGAGTAGGATGGATTAATGTGGACTGGATTGGACTGGAGTGAGGTGGATTGGATAGCAGAGGACTTGATTTGAATGAGGTGGATTGGAGTGTGTGGACTTGTTGGATTGGAGTGGGTTGTATTAGAGTAGGGTGGTTTGGTTTGGAGTGGGGTGAGGTGGATTGTGGTGGGTGGGTTTGGATTGGAAGGGTATGAATTGGAGTGGGATGGATTGTGGTGCGGTGTAATGGACTTTAGTGGGGTAGCATTGGACTGGGCTGGATTGTGGTGGATTGGCGTGGACTGGATTGCAGGTGAATGGGATTGAGTGGGGAAGATTGTTTGGGATCAGAGTGCAGCAGGGTGGAGTAAAGCAGGTTAGACTGGGGCAGGTTGTTTTGGATTAAAGTGGGGCACGTTGAAATGGATTGGAGTGGGGCGGTTGGGAGTGGGACAGATTGTTCTGGACTGGAGTGGAGTAGGGTGATGTGGGGAGGATTGAATGGGAGTGGGGTCATTTGGGATGGGGTGGGTTGCGGTGAGGTAGATTGGACTGGAGTGGGATGTATTGTTTTGGATTGGAGTGGGACAGATTGTTTTGGGTTGGAGTGGGGAAGATTGCTTTAGATTGGGCAGATTGGAGTAGGTCTGATTGTTTTGGATTGTAGTGGGCAGGTTGTTTTGGATTGGGGCAGACTGAAGTGGGGTAGATTGGAGTGGGGCATATAGTTTTGGATTGGAGTGGGGCAGATTGTTTTGGATTGGAGTGGGGTAGATGGGAGTTGGACATATTGTTTTGGATTGGAGTGGAACAGTCTTTTGGATTGGAGTGGGGCAGATTGTCTTAAAGTGGTGTAGATTGTTTTGGATTGGAACGGGGCAAACTGGTGTGGGGGCAGATTAGATTGGGGTGGATTGGAAGGATTGGGGTGAGGTAGGATGGACGGGGTGGATTTTAGTGGGGCAGATTGGAGTGTACTGCACTATTATGTGTTAAAGCATCATTTCAGAAAATACACCTAATAAAAGAACAATGCCACTTTGCAATATTTAGAACAAGATAATCATCATCTTTTGAGAAAAGTAACAAGAAAAACAAAAGAAAACGTGTGCAAAGTGGGAATAGACGACATGGCAAAATAAAACTTAGCAATTTTAATTGTCACGTTGGGCACATTTTTGACAGTGACATATTTACAGTTTTCAGGGCACTAGAAGTTAAAAAGGACAAAATAGTACCTCAAACACGTCAGGAGCAGCGGAAGGGCGCTGATTAAGTTAAATCAATCAGTGCTTGGTCCCTGCTCCATACAGGGGAAGGAAATGATGACAGGCCTGCAGTGACAAATTACGAGGCTGTAAAGCAGACTGTCAGGCAAGCCAACAAATGGTAAGTGACAGGCAGGCTCCAAGCTCTTTGCTGTACACAACAGTCTTGCAAGCGAGACACATGTGCAAGCGCATGAACTCGCAGGCTCGACCCTAAAAATAGGCCTGGGAGGCCCTGCTGTTGTGCAGAGAAAGTTTGTTGTGGCCTCTGTTGGAACCCCCTTCCAAAACATGGAAGGGGGGAAACTTGATTTTTGTGTGAAATGCTGCATGAGTGGTGCTAGTCAAAGGGAACACCGTTGCTTTGCTCACCAAAAATCTCTTCTTGGCCAAGTCTGCCTTGCATGTGAAGCGATGGGTACCATCAAAGGCCCAGTCAGATTATGTATTTAACTACTTCATGGTCATCCGGAATGAGCTGCTGACGACAGGTCCGAAGATCTTCAGGAACTGCTAGCATGATGTCAGCCACCTTCTCTCACAACGCATGCGAATAGCGGCCCAGGAGACAACTTGAAAGCAAGACTGACAGAAAGAACTCAAACTCTGTCTGGCAGGATGTTCAGAAACACATTGGGGTGCAGCCTACTGGTAGAAGCCTGACCAACCAGCCTTTGGAAGTGTTGGAAGCTGCAGGAGGAAGGCTGGATCCCCTGTAGCTGCTCTATGCCATCAGGATGTTTGCCTGTTTACTGGAGAGAAAGATCCTGGCTTAACCCAGGTACCCAGGAGTGGTCCCTCAAAGCCTCATTGGATGGTAGGAGAGGTCCTTGTGCGGTTTGCCCTGAATACAGGATCTCTGTAAGGATATTCGTTTTTACTTGTACTGATAGAAGTTGTAAATTCAACACAACCACTGAAGAATCTGCCTCTTTTGTGGTAGTGATGAGACAAGTGGTGGAACGACCAGGAGGGGATTTGTGGGCTGTATCTGAAGATGTGTTCAGGAATAAGTTCTCGTCTTCCTATAATTGAGAACTGTCATTGTTGCCTTGTGGTTTATCCATGTAACTATGGTAAAACAAACAAAAGCGTAACAGAGTCTGAATGAGGTTGGACTAGAGGTTGGGGTGGGTGCAAATTCGAATGAGGCCACTGTGGATTCGATTCTGAGTCCAACTGGGCTATCAGCTTTCTCCACCAGCGTCTGTGGTGTCGTTGCCGGTGCAAACACACAGTGGACCTGCATCAGACTCAGCACCGTATGAGGATGGATCTGCCAGTGATCTCTCCAGTTCCTTCCTGAGGCCTAAATCAATGGAATAGGGCTCAGGCTCTGATCTACGAAGCAAAGCTTCCAATGGAGTTGGATGAGGTGTTGGGAATCACAATGGGGTTTGCAGCATCGGCATTGGAGCTGGCGCTGCAAAAGCTCAAGGTGGCACGACCGGCACCTGTCCAGATCCAGGAATAGAACTCTGGGGTCCACTGGAGCCAGAGCTGAAGCTGCTGGCATAGACCTAGATGGGGCCCCCTCTGTGCCCAAAGGCATGCTGGAGGGGTCGAGCCAGCTAAATATGAGGTGCATGGCCAGAAAGTCAAGGAGGAACAGAGTTGGCCCAGGTGGAGGCTCTCAAGAACTGGGCCTTGAATACGGACGCTTTCTCACCGACTGACAGATAAGAAGTCAAAGACAACTTTGGCTTCTTGTTCTTCTCTTTGTACCTCGATTTACCCGACCGTACTGAGGACTTGGAGTGGGATGATGAAGACTTCGGGCTCCCTGACCTGTCCCGGGTGATTTGCACGGGATCGCATGCCAGGCCACTGTGAGCTTTAGGGACTGCTCCCTCAAAGCCAACAGATGGATGATGCGGTACCCGGAGCACGACTTCGGGTCATGGTTGTACTCCAAACACCACAGGCAGACAAGGTGCAGTTCCGTCATGGACATCAGCCGATGACAGTCTCGGCAGGGCTTGAATCCTGTCTTCCTAGAGGATAGCCTATCACACCTGGAGGGAAAACCTCAAAAATGCTTGACAAAAGATTAAAAAAGCTAGTCAAAAAGTGATTGAGGGGTAACTTTTCTCTGGATCAGCACTGTCTGGGAAAGAAAGCTGATGTTGGCACGCTTAGGTGGCTCTTATATAGGTATTGCAATGTCCCTTCTGGCACAGACAAAGACACACGTGGAGCCGATCGACGTCAATCTACAGGAGCACAAGGGTACTGCTCACGGAAAATCTTCCAAACACCGTATGACGCCAGGGGAAATTCAAAGATGAGTAATCTGCAGTTAGAAGTCTATCAGATAATATATGCAAGCCTCCCTTAAAGAAGGCCTACAAAGCCCTGTGGCAGGGAGCTGTATATTAGGTAGGACATATATTTTTGTGTCCTAAAGGTAAAACCGCTTTTTTGGTATTTTTACTGTGGATAGCCTGCGGCCACATTGGCTAATGCAGAATTAAACACTAACCCGTCAGCTGTGCTAACTTCTGAATGAGACCAATAAAATAAGTACTTCAAGGTAACATGTTAAACATGGCATTAAACTAAATTCAATGCCCAAGTCAAATTTAATGTAAATTTTAAAGAAAGATAACTTTTAGAACGCTGACATTCTGTTGCCCAGTCTTTCCAGTGGCCACTTGCAGTTGCTGGCAACCAGACAATCTTGTGATCTCCTTCAGAATTGTGCAAATGTCGCCTGAGTCTCAGAACAATTCAGGCCTGCCGCACAGGGAGGTGTTGCCTACCCCTCATGGGAAGAACATAGGGTGTTGGCCCAAAAGGCAAGCTTCAAAGGAGATTGGCAAATGGCAACTGTGCACCAGAGAAGCTGCCCCTTTTGAGGTTTTGATTATGCACTGTGCTTATGAAATATTTTGTGAGTAGAATTTAAAAAAAAATAAAAAAAAAATTAAAAGGGGCTCACAAACCACCCCCTTACTTACCCGAACTTACAATTGGCTAAACAGTCTAATTTACGTGCTTATGATTGGCCAGCTTGTCGTGTGCTTTCACTTCCTGCTCTCTGCTGCTTCACCATTCTGCCGTTGTGTGCATTCGGGACCAAGTACTCCTTCCGGTCACTGCCATTGGCTAATGGTCTGTGTCCTTCCACTGACCATATGGTCAATGGACCATAAAGCCAATGCTTGTTTCAGGTAGACTGGCAGGCAGAGGGAACAGAGGGGGAAACCAGTTACCAAACTGTTTTTTCCGTGGTTGTGTAAGCCCACAAGTGGCCACACCTCTAGGATGGGCTACGAAGCTTCTAACATCCAAGGAAGGGTTCAGACATCTTGAGAGTGGGCAGAATAGTGCACCCTGGGATTGCTATATTCCACACATAGCCAGAAGTCATCACAGGCCAGGAGGGATCCTGGTAGTCCAATTGCTAGTGATTATCATTCTTCCAGGGCCCGTTCTGGGCATAAATAAGGCACCCTTGAACCTCAAATCACAACTGGACTGGAAAAAAGGCCACCCTGACTGCCTGTCTGACCTGGCAAGAGAGGCTACACCTACCGCTGAACTGCACCTGCTGGTCTTGGGCTAGTGAATATAGGACTGTCTGTGGTGCCTGGCTTCTGGAACAGTCACTTCAGAGCCCCAGACTGACACAGTGAACTCCAAAGGTCAGTCAGCTGACACCACCCCCCTTCCCTCCCCCGTTCTAGTACCAGGGCCATAAAAGCTGAAGTAGCCTGTCTTGGCTAGTCAGTAGCCCTCTACAAGGAATCGTCGCTGAGCACCAATGTGCAGCCAAGAAGACCTCCCCTTAAGGCAGTGGTTCTCAATCTGTGCGCCGCGGCTCGCTGGTGCGCCATCAAAACTAGCCAGGGGCGCCGCACACAGTTTGGGAACCACTGAGCTATTTATAGCCCTTGGGCCAGTTCGTACAAAATAAAACTACTCAGTTGTAGCAGCTCTTTTTTAATTTTGTCCTTGAGCGCCCTCTGGTGGTTAAACACAACTAAAGGGATTCTACATTTCACAATATTTAAACAGTTATGTTATAACTACATAAAAATGAGACCTGCCCATTTTACTAGGGTTACCGTCAACCAATATTTTCCCCTTACTAAAAAACCCTATGCATGCTGTAATTAAACTACTGTTACATTTTTATTTTTTACAGTTATATATAGAATTACAATACCTTAATTGGCGTCATCCCAATTCTTTTCAGGGAGAAAAATGGATGTACTCCCTAGGCCAGGCTTACATCCCCCACCCGCCAACAAAAAGTAACATAATGGGGAGCCGCAGCCAGTGGCCAATAGATCAAGGGAGCCGTGGGTCGAAAATGTTTGGGAACCACTGCCTTAAGGACTCAAAAACTGCACCTGTAACTGCAGGACTCTGGAGAACCAGACTGCGGAATGGTTGCAAAAGATAGACATCAGCCCTCACCAAAGGAAACCGTTGTGACCAGATATCAGTGGTACAGCTGTTGCTGGACTTCTACAGGCTCAAAGAACTTCGAGGGACTCTGACTCCTGTGGCTAAAGTCACCCCCAACCTTACCCATGGACAAATCTATGGTGCTTTTGATGTAAAGTGTGGAACTGGACATAAGACTGCTTTGGTGACAGGCAACTGTTCAACTAATCCTTATTGGCCTCCCTGACCTTCTCCCTGTCAACATTAAACACCCACTCAAGGCAAGAGTAGCCAAACACAACTCATACCATTTCAAAACGTTAGTTACCAATGCTGGTTTACGCTTTGGACTAAAATGCTGACAATTACATTTTATTTAATCATTTATACCTCCGGAACCTTCCTGTGGATTTTGCTCATCTTGGGGGTCTAAAAATATATGAAATATAATCTATATTTATGAATTGGTGTTGGATTTCTTGGTTGTTGTGAGACTTTAGTTCGTTGTTTGGTGCTTCTGAATGCTTTACATTAGTTCCTTTGTTTAAGCCTTGTTACTCAAAGCTACAGCTACCAAGAGTCAAGCAAGAGGTTTTACAAAGGAGCCTATGTGGACCCAAAACTGTTTTATAAGTGTATAGGACCCAAAACTGTTTTATAATTGTATTACAAGGTGAGGTCTCTCAACGACACCATATAATACACCACAATCCTCACAGCCACATTCTAAAATGTTATGCCAAATCAAGAAACATTGTGCTAATAGTGAGCTAAGGATTGTTTCAGCTCGGCAACCGTTCGTAGCAGGCAAGGAAGTTTACAAACAACAAGAAACAATGCAGAACGGATAGGGTGGGAGCGATGGGGCAAAAGGTAAAGCGGCTGAAGGGATAGGGTGAAATGACAGGGGAACCAGCAGCATGGCGAGATGGATAGGACAACAAGCAATGGTGTGGGAGGGGGGACAGGAGTGACGGGAGGAGCAACAAACATCGGGAGGGACAGAACAACAACCAACGGTGTAGGAGGGACAGCAGTAACAAGCTACTGAGGGAAGAAAAAACAAAAAGAGGTACCTCAATCCAAGCACGAGCAGTGGAAGGACACTTGTAGGAAGCTAGCTCTTTATATGGTGCACTAAAACAAAGTACACCGCGTAGAGTCCAGGCAGCACTTACTGCTTTACAGAGCTTTCTTCAGAAATCCCAAGTGCTCCATTTGGTGGTAGCGTCTTCAAGCGGCTTGTGTAGGCTAATCAAAGCTTAGTGTTGTGCTTCTGTTGTACACACAGTCAATAAATAGAACACACACTCAAGAAAGAAATCAGACACCCATTTATAAAAATAACACAGACATATTATTTTCGGCACCAGAATCTTCGTGATCAGGTACTTTTTAAGCTAGGTTTTTAGCGTGTAAATAGACAATACTGTATTTGCAGTAATGTTAACCCATGGGGTAAAACATACAGTGCATAGGACCACTTGTAAATGACTTACAGGACTGTTCTTCAGGACTTAAGGTAAGGAGGGGCCAAGGTCCAAGGATGTACCAACAGGTCAGCTCGGTTTGTTCTGGTGTGTCTGGGTGCAGAGGTGCTTTTTTGGTGTTGGGTGGCCCGTTGAAGTCAATGAGAAATGGAACCTGTAAAAAGAAGCAAGCTGAGCCTGGGCTTTTGGGGAGTGGGGGGGTGAGACAATCAGTTCAAACTCAAAGGTGGATCAGGTCTTAGCGGTCTCTGAACCTGACATGCATCATTGGGTGGATCTGGATCCTGTGCGGGGCTCGTGTGCAGTGGTCTTTGGTCCGACAGGTTGTGGCCCTCACAAGCACTCTGTTTGGGTAAACCTGCAGAAAGCTGCTGCAGGCAGGAACTGGGGGACCAGTCTGGCAGAACTCAAAGTTGAGCTCAGGTATGTTGGTTCACTGGGACTCACGCTGTGGGACTCGGCTGCACTTCTGCTCGGGTGTAGAGGTGCTGAGTCGCAGTAGTCAGAGGCACTTACTTCAGGTGACGATCTGGAGATAGGGGAACAGGCCAGCTGGCAGGGTGGGCACCAAGTGAGTTGCTGCTCCTCAGTTCTTGCAGGTCTTCGGTGTCTTCCTTCTTCTTGAATCAGTAGAATCTGCCTCTCTGGTGCCAGGGGCTCCCCCTAAATACTAGATTTAGGAAGGTTAAGGGGAGTGAAGGGTAGCAGCCTATAGGCTACTTACCCTTGGGGGTTACTATACCCCCTATATAACCACTTCCTGTGGGGAGTGGGCTTAACTCTGTCCCAGAGTTCCTAATTCTGCCATCACCAAGTGGCGGAATTTTCCTAGTGTGAGGTACATCAGGCAGCTCACCTTAGGGGTGTGCCTGACCTGGGTATGCTAAAAGCCTCTGCGCACAACTAATTTCCCACCTGTTCTGGTGCCAAATGGGTCTCAGGGCAGGGGATGGCATTGTTTAGGCCAGGGGGATGCTGGGGTCACATATCAAAAGCGGCAGAGGCTTTGAAGCCTCTGGCCTTGGCATGCTGATTTACTACCCAGCCTGCTGGAGGGGATGTAAACACCTCCTGCCAGAACAGGCTTAGTTCCCAACTTCTAGAAGTGGGGATCTCACCTCGTAGGGGTCAGAAACATGTCTGTGGTGGCAGGCTGGACTGTACCAGTCAGCCAGCACACTAGAGGACTAGTAGGTTTAAGAGGGTTCCTCTAAGGTACCCTGTGGCTGCATGTATTAATAAATCCAGCACTGGAATCAGTGTGGATTTATTATTATGAGATGTTTGATACCAAACACCTTTGGTTTCAGCGAAACCATCATCTATCTGGGGAACTCTTAATCACCAGAGCCCAGTACATACACTTAAGATAGCTTTTCTGTTCACTTGCAATGTATAAGAATCCACTCAAACATAGAAGGGTCATATCTGCTCATGCAGATATGTCCACACATGTAATACAATGCACCCTGCCATAGGGCTGTAAGGCCTGCTGTAGGGGCAGCGTATATATTGCATATACAGTGTTGACAGGCATGGTACACAGAGAGGGGTGCCATTTTGTGGTTTAACGCAGCCTGGAATGGCAGTTTGCATGAGTGTACTGAGGGGTTACTTTGGGTGGCACAATACGTGCTGCAGCACTTAGGGACCCTCTTTAGTGCCTATGCCCTAGGTAATAGGGACTTACAAAGGTGCTAAAGCTCTTTGCTAATTGGGGAACAATTGTACAATTGTAGGGAAAGCGATCTGGCACTGGGGGACCTGGTTAGCAGGAACCCAGTGCACTTCAGTCAATATTGCATTGGATACAAGGCAAAAAACAAGGTGGGGGTGGAGGGCGGGTGTCCATGTAAAAAAAAAAAGGCACTTTCCTAAAACACTAATAAAGACATTCATCAGTACTTGGTCTATGCTCTATCGTAGAGACAAACAAAATAAGGGAAAGTGAAACCAGCATGCACTGACCAATAAGAAGCAAGGAAATGAGGGACAAGGATGCCAACAAATGTTAAGTAAGGTGGGCTCTAAGCCCTCTAGGGTTCACATTTTTTTTTTTTTTAAGTAACAAAAGACCTTGCAGGCAACACTGAATGCACTGTCTCTGGTGAGACCTAAAAAAAAAAAGCCTATAACATCAATGGAGAGGAACTAACTTTCCAAACAATGGACAGTCCTAGGCAACTGAGGTGTAAAAGATAGAAATAGGAGTGGCTGAACCATGAGTCGCCTCTCACAGCGCCTCTTGATGAAACAGCACCAGTCCCATTTCAAGGAACACCTTCAACCTAAGTTCAGGAAAGTCCAAATATGTGTAGGTGAAGCAAACCGTTCTCAGAGGGAAAAAGTTATAAGTACTAAGGAACCTACAGGCAACACACCAAACACTGTTGAAAACGAATTCCAGAGAACAACAATCAACCCCATCTAACTAGTTTCAAAGATCAGACAGCAGAACATTTGCCTTCTCCAACCTGTTGAAATCACATAGCCCCTGAAAGGAGTTGGTGTCCCAAGAGTCAATTTCCCTGGGATATGGCAAACAACCATAAAACTGATTAGATACTACGGCAGCCTCTCGAAACAGGAGGGATAGTTCATATGATAAAACAACCCAAAGATCAAATCCCACGGTTCATAAACTATAGGGGAACAATGAAGCAATACAGTCCCACTGGTATGCCCTGGAGGTCTAAAGCACAGTGTGCAAAGGACCCACATCTGGGCATACCTGTCCCACAAAGGGCGACACACTAAAGTATACAAAACAGTGATGTATGGAAAGCACAGTGTGTCACTGGAACTAAGCTGTACCCGGCTGATGAGTTGCTAGGGCGAACGTAGTCCTGGGTTGCTTGTGTTCCAGTTCAGGGAGGACCTGGCATGGCAGTTCGGGCTGGACTGTTTTGACTGGAGCTGGGTCACTAATGATTTGCATATAGCTGGGTCCAGACTGAGGTGCCACTGTGTGCAAAATAACAATGGATTAGGATACGGCACAAGTGACCAGTGGCTGAGATTAACTCAAGTTTTCCATCCATCACTTTCTTGTGTACACTAGGATACATTGCGGCACTGCTAGCTCCCGGACGGTGGCTCCCTATACTGACCAAGCCTAGTGAAAATAATACACTACTGAACCAGAAACAATATGCTATATAATGATGGTTTACCCTAGTTCATTCTCAAATATAAATTCAACCACCCTCATTGGGCAGAGGTAAATGATTTTCTTTTCTTCCGATTCTCTAGATCTACATACGAGATCAGAAGGAGGGTCTATCACAGGATGTTTCTTATGACTACCACTGATGCCACTATACGAAGTGGATACCCTCCCATTTTACAAATGCTCCAATATGTTTGATTTTTTTTTATAACCCAGCCAAGTCTGGTCAAACTCTCTTCCTAAACAGTTTGGAAGGTCAGCCATTTGCTACCCGCATTACCAAAGTTAGGTCTTGCGGCCAGGATTTTTGTTACATTGAATACAAACTGGAAAATGTTACATTTATCTTCAAGCCTAAACACCTTTGTCATCACATTTGTCCACATGATCAATAGGGTGGCACCTGGGAACGATCAACATTCACAAGTATGCTGCACCCACTACATTATAGCATAACATGGAACATTATAGGTAGGCACACCTTCAGTGCTATAAAATCCAGTCCTACCTTAAGTGTGAAGAGGTCCACATACCCCTATTCAAAGAATTACATATAACATGTTGAAAGGTCTCATCTCAGAAAAGGTGGAGAAGCCAACTATTAATTACTAACGTCTCTGCTTATGCCAGAGGTATGCTAGCATGCCTCAAGGTACGTAAAGTGTTTGTAGGCTACTCACAAATTCGACATAAGAAGCAGATTTGTTCAGCTTTAGATCCAGCTAGATTTGACAAGTGTAGTTCTCTGTAGCATCTATGCTCCTAATGTAAACCAACCACACTATCTCCAACAAGTTTCCAGTGAATTAGAGAAATGGTCACACATTCTACATGCTGAAGATCGAAGACACCAGAGAAAGCTGAAGGAGGGTGGCGCAGTCAACAATGCCTCGATTAAAGATGCCACCGCAGCGGGGTCAGCACCAAGGGCCAGAAAGTCCTGAAAGAAGCTGCAGCAGTGAATACAGAGCTGGCCAGGGACATCGGGCTCTCAATCGCCTACAAAGGACACTGCTCCCGACTAGACCAGAGGGTCAAAGTTGGGGCAAAGATTCACCAAGCTGAAGGCCTGTCCATGGAATATAACAGATGTTGAAATGAAGAGGAGTCCTACACATGGTAAAAACTAAAATAGGAACAAATTGCCACATTTGGAAAAGAGATCACATTAGTATAGACCTCATGGAGACACCAACACTCATTGTGGTCTCTAGGCATGTATGATGACCCACTTGGTTCTCAATACACAGTGAAGGCAAAACGGCATGGTCGTTAATGGACATGGAGGCATGCAAACACGTTGTCCAGACCTCACGGACAAGAGCTTTGTAATCTCAAACAATAGCCTCTGGATTGGTAGCCTGGACTTTTTTATGGTACTGTACCTAAAGCACAGCGAAAAAATCTAAATATCTGAAAACATGTAGAAACGGAGAGCAACTGCAGATCCGGGATGAAGGGTGAGGAAAAAAACAGAGCAGATGTTGGAACCACAGTTTGGCACCACATAGGGCTCCCTTACCTGTCGGGCTGGAAAGCTATTTCAAATTTTCAATATTAAGTCTGGCCTTTGACAGGATTTCATGAGTTGCGGAACAAGCAAGTAGAACTATCAACCATAAACTTCCATTCTCTGAATTTAGACCTTACAAAAAAAAAAAACAACACAAAAAAAAAAGGTTTGTCTGTGTTTTTGTTTGTGTAATCAGCATCTTTATTAAACTCCCACACTCTCAGTTCAGAACGTCTACCTCAAATTTTGGCTATTTCTCAAGTGACTCAGCTGTCTTCCGAGCACAGATTTTTTTGTTTCTCAACACAATAGTGGAAAAAACATCAACACACTTCACTTATAGTCAACAGCAAAAAGAGAAAAAAACCTTTGGTTTATATAGAATATTTCTGTCTGGACCAAACTAGTATATGGTAGAATAGTGCACAACACCTGAATCGAGATGAAGTTCATGCTGCAAGATCGAACATACAGAAAGATAAAAAGATATCTGGGCGGCACCAAATGGAGATTCCAGACATCTCCCAATAATTAAATGCCACATGATGTCGATAATTAAAAGCCGTACAATGAAAATATGCTTTTTTTATTAACATTAATATAACACACGTTACGAGGACAAAAAGAGGAGGAGAATCCAGATGACTGAAGATCTGCTCACCAGGCCTAACATTCACGATATCATCTTCCTTTCACTGTGATGAAAGGATCTGTTGGCTTCATCTCAGGTCCAAATTAGAGGATGAAATGTCTGTTCAGCCCAGACGTACCAAATTCATCTTTCCCCCCTTGTGCAAATTCATGAATAGTTCCCTCGTGCAATACGCCACTCTCCTGGGTGTACAACTCAGATCTTAGGTGACTTAATGGGACTAAAGTGCTGCAAAAAAATAAAAAAAAAAAATAGATAAAATGCAAAAAAGTATTACAACGTTGTAGGATCCATTTCAACTTTAGTCTAGCATACTACCTTTTCCCACCTCAAGCTGCCCAACACCCCAAACGAATTCAGATACCACTAGCAAGCACTTGCACTCCGAATACCAGAAAATAGACTCCAGCACAGGACATTCTGCCGAAAATGCCCCTTGTCGTCCTGTCATGGGGAACTAAAATCTGCCTGGCAAGCCCACAATCAGTTTGCCAGAAATAGCCTGGATGCTCCAGCAACTTTGGTTGCAGATATCCGCCAATCTTAATTTCTAAAAAGCCTGTGTCTAGCCGGGTGAGACGTACTCTTGCATGTGAGGTCGCAACAGATGGGTAACTGTGACAGGAATAGCATTACATTCTCTGGTGGGCACGCTCTCTAGCACATTTATAGACCTCTCTTAGGAAGGAATACAGCAAAGAAACTAACGCCGCAATATCAACAATTATGCTATCACACTGGCTTTGCTACTAGATGACACTATTGGAACAGAAGAACCTACCGGCCAGGCATTAAAACAGTTTAAGAAGTACATGGGGAAGCTTAAAGTCTGTCTCCTGATCAGAGATTGGACGCAAACGTGACCAACTAGAGTTCTCTAAAGTTGATATAGGTCAGATTGGCATATGTGAATTATTTCCAGTTGCAAGCTTGAGAATGACAAAGGGACGCAGTTTTAGCAGTCGGTCTTTCATAGATTCACATGCTTGAGAAGAAAACATTATCTACACCACTCCAGAGTTAGTATCTTTCATAGATTCACATGCTTGAAATATTTAACTTCATCACTCCCAGCCAGACAATGGAGAATAATCCAGCAATTAAATCTATGAAAGATTTGGTTCTGGAAAAACTCATGTGCCCCCAGGATGCAAGGAGAGAGTCTGCCTATGGAATGTACTCACCATGGCCTCTTCCAGCTCCAGCATCGTGGCCAATGGGTTCTTGCAACTGGTTTCTGAACGAAGCGTGGCATCTGGACAAGGAGCAGCGGGCTTGGATGTGTAGAAGCAACACTCATCATCTAGACACACCTCCTGGAAAGACACCATGATGTGCTGGAACATCTGCTTCAGAGAAGGGCGCGGGACGTCAGGCCGGACCCAAGGGGCACCTGTAATGAGTAACAGTTCATGAGGGAAAAGAAAAGCAAGATGGACCATGGAGGCTTCAGCAACATACGATTCATCGAGCACTAGCTCCCACTAGGTGTGGCATATGTAATATAATCCAGGTTAGGTCTAAGAGGGGAAAGACAGGCTGGAAAAAAAGCAACAGAGTAAGCCTGAGAGGAGGCAAAACCAGGTCACTCGGCCATTCCACCTAGAATAAGTTAGTAAAGGAGATCAGTAGGGTGCGAAAATCATATCTGACAATGAGGTGCCACGCAAGTCTGTAGAAGGTGGAGACAGCATGAAACTAGCTGGGGTTCTAGTGGTAACATGAAGTGACTATACACCTTGGCAGGACTCCGGCCCCTGCAATATAGAAGTGCTGATCAACTACTACCTAGGTGATGAGAAAAGACACAACCTGCCACCCCTATCTAATCACTCTCATCCAGCCCCACACTTAATTGGCCTGAAACGCTGAACTTACTGGGCAATATGTTTACAAGGCCAGAGTATTACAGTGTTTTCTGTCACAAAAGCACACTAGAACCATTAGGCACGCCTAGGCTGCCTGTCATTAAATGGCAATTGACTCAAAGAACCTGCGCGGTGCTCAGTCTTACATCTGCATTCAACAGACTTTAGCGCCACTTGTTTGTCCACCCTTTTTTAAGTCACTCCCTAGTTATTGCCGTCTTCAACAATTCGGAGTAAGCAGGTCAAGGAATTCAGAAATCTGTTGCTGTGCTTTTAGGCTTCTCTATTTAACTTCCGAGTCTGGTCTATGATCCTCATTTTCACACTTTGAATGCGTTACTTTCCAATGGGGTATATCTGTCTTTCATGCCCTAGTTCACTTTAAATTATTTTGTTTGGCAGAGCTGCAACATCATTACAAGTCCATTCTTCGAATCATAAGCCTTACAAGGTAAGGTAGACACACAGCTGCCTTGACATACTATAGCTCAGAACGGGGACTTTCTGCACTGAGGAGATGCGCAATCTCTGTAGGAAGCATCACCACCATCACTAAGCAATAATCTCCGAGTCACACAACCCAAAAGGACTGTAGGAAAAAAGGCAAGATAACCAAGTCACTTACCTAAGGCAACAGCGCTGCCAGCAGGAACCTTTGAAAGCTGGATTGGGAGATTGGAGCAGATGGAGCCCTGTGAAGAGAAGGTTGGGGTGGTGCTCATCTTCAGAACATTGCCAGATCCAATCAATCCTGGCACAAAGGCACTAGGTAGACAGACCTGATGTTCAGTACTCGACGAGAGAGGTAAAGAGTGGTGTTCAGCACCGGAAGCCCCAAGGAGAGAGCTGGTTTCCGCAGTTTCTGTACAGGAGCCAAGTAAGTGACAGGGTTCAGTATTAATGGTGACAGGAACACAGGGTAGAGGATGATGTACAGTATTCGGGGTATCCAGGTGGGGTTCACTGATGGAGCCAGGAAAGGGTTTCTGTTCAGTATTTAAGCTGCCAGATGTGCAAATAAATGGCTTATAGTCAGTGTTAGTGTTGCCAGGAATGCAAGACAGTGAGTGGTCTTGAAGTATGACCCCAGGGTGAGATGAATGAGTGGGGATGCTACGAAAAGCAGTGTGCACGGAGGGGACCATACCAGTTCGGGAAGTGTGTAAAAATGGGGGGACATTGTGAGGAGGTTTGGGTTCAGAGAGCGAAAACTCGCAGACACTGGCACGAGGTGGTTGTGGCTCAACACCAGAGGCTCCAAGACACTTTGGGCCCTTTTGTGTCACCACCGGGAAATTCTGCAAGTGAGCTGTGGTAGAGGGTGGTTCTGACATATCCACGGAGAAGAGCTGGTTGCATATTGTTCCATCCAAATGAGACAGGTCCTTTGAAGCAGCCAGGGCCTCTGTGGAGTTTGGTATCACACTTCGATCGTTGGGAATTGGCAGATCTGGAAATAACCGCGATGCATAGGCTGCCATTTCTTGCTGTAGCTGTTTTGAGAGATTTTCAATGTGCTAGAAGGACCGAAAAAGAAGAGATTAGAGTTTCTAAATCTCATGCACAAGCAAGATCATCTCAATAATTTTTGAGCCCATCCCATACAAAATGTCACAAGCAATAAAGGAATCAATTAATGAGCAAACTAAACCCAATAGACTATACAGAAGAAAGGAGGAGGGCCCCATCTCAAATTAACTACAGAGGCTTATACTAATACATTCTCAAAGCAGCACCAAGAAACTTATACCATCCCAAAGCAGCACACAAAAAACCTAGCTCTGTGGCGGGGTTAACTCGGGGGAATCCAGAAGTGGACCAGTCTCACATCCACTATGTACTTTGCTCAAAGTCCAGACAAGCAAGGAGAAGAGAAAAACCCATTACTTATTTTCATAAGGATCTTTCTGGTGGATACTCTATATACCTCCAGACATTAACTCTTGAATCCCCATCCAGGCACAAGACTGGATCTGTAAACTTGAAATACCTTGTGTTAGACTAGGCATACTTGGCATGGTTCTCCCCTAACATTTTGCCTTCAACCCTCCTGTTTTGCGGACTTCGTTTTTGCTGGCTTTAGGACTGCACACTTTACCACTGCTAGCCAGTGTAAAAGTGCTTGTGCTCTCTCCTTACAACATGGTAGAACTGACTTACACCCAATTGGCCTATTTATTTTACTTGTAAGTTCATAGTAAAGAGGTACTACATCCAGTCAGGGCCTGTAAATTAAATGCTACTTTTTGGCCTGCACCACTGATTGTGCCACCCACTTATATAACCCTTTAAACATGTTTCAAGCCCTGCCATTGCAGGCTCTGTGTGCAGTTCTAAACTACCAGTTCGATCTAGCAAGGAAAGCCTCTTGCTAGGCCCAAATCTCCCTTTTAATACACGTAAATCACCCCTAGGTTAAGCCCCTCTGATGTGCTACCCTCTTGCCTTGGTAAGAGGGACTGTGCCTGCATCTCTAAACCAAAGACATCAGAGTGACATTAAGGGCTAGATTGCTGGCCGCCTGATCAAAAGCTTAAGGGAAATAAAAGGCTTCAAACAACCTTGAACCCAGCACCTGGACTATGCCATCTGCAGGTTCTGCCCTCTCAAGTGGTGCCATCTCAGTCTTGGACTCTTGGAAGTGGGTCTAAAGGTGCTCTGCCAACCTATCTGTGGATTCAGCATAACAAATGCATCTCCTCCGTGGCATACCCCACAGAACTGGCGCACATTCCCTCTGCTGCTCAACACATCACACTCAGAACCAACACAGTGCCTCTGCTGCACAATCTTCCAAACCACCTCTAGTAGCCCATCAAAACAGCAGCTGCATGACATATCCACGAAGGACATCGTCTCACCCAATCCAGCCCATGGGAACCTCCGCTGCGCAACATCTCCTCCCCCGGACATCGCACGGCTGCTGCTGTGGGACACATCAGATGCAGGATTCTGAATACCTTCTCAACCAGAATTAAGATATTGTGCTCAGATGTAGCCAGGCAGCACTCCATTGCAGTCAGCCTGAACTTGTGACTTTGACTTGGTCCCGTGCAACCACATAACCACAGTTAGTGCTTTGTGCTAATTGGCGCTATCTGCACTGAAATATTTAAACTTGCACACCTCTGTTTCTATTGACTGCATATTTGTCATTTTGGTCTTGTGCTATTTATGAAAGCTTACTCTAATCTCTTAAAGTGGTATGAGATTTTCCTTGTGTTGTTTGTTCCAAGCTACCAGTGTTGAGAACAGATTAATTCTGAGTTTGCTCAGAGGGGAGATAGGAATCGCTAAAAGACTGGATGAGGTTCCCAACAGAAGAAAGAGGTAAATAAAATTGAAAGACCTAAAATTACAGAGTTCGCTAAAGACATCCAAAATGGTTCCCAAGGGAAAGGTAAGCAGTCTCAACCTGATTAAAGAAATAAAAAAGTTCAGTGTACTAAGTGCTTCATTCCACCAAAGCCACCCCATCACCCCTGGCCCGTTGGTGGGTAGATACCAGAGCTGGCCAGTGTAGCGCTTGGGGAGGTGGTGATCCCTGTTAGCGTTGGGGGAGTGAGCAGAGATGACCTTAGTATCCATGGGTGATAAGGAGAGAACACCCATAGTCCACATGCCTTCAAATACTTCTAAGTGCAGGCAGTGGGTTACCATCAATGAGCAGAGGGTGGAGGCACTGAGGAACACAGAAGCCAGCATGATTACTGTAAAGTGTCATCTTCTGTTCACAGAGCATGTCACACCCAATACATTCACCAGGTTATAATCGCAGACAACCATGAGAGTCACTATCCCGTGGTGGAAGCCTGGCTACACCTGGAGATGTTAGGGTTGACGGAGTGGGTCTGAATGACCCCACGGTCAATGGCTTTCCAAGAGGGGAGTTAAGGAGGCCTTGAGCCTGAAAAAATGTCCCAGGTCGCTGCCAAAAAGAAGAACAGAAAGAGGTGTGGAAAACCAGCCCATGAAACTTCCATGGTCCAGGTTCAAGGAGCACCTGAGGAGGCTGTCCTGGAGCCTACTGGGGAGGAGACTGCTGCCTTGGTAGACCTGTCTGAGCTTGCTGGGAGGTAAGCTGAGGGTGGGCCCACCAGGAAGGAATTCTGCAAAGCGTAAAAGGAGTTCCCAACTTTATAGAGTGTGAGGCAGCAAGCTGCGACCCCAGGCAACCGGTGGCACTTCTGGATATCACCTAATATATTAAGAGAATGACCTCCTATGTAGTTAACCTGTGATACAGGCCTTCCTACTGGGGCTAGCTCATGATACACCCCGGGCAGGTCATGAGGACAGACCTTTGCTAGTCTTGTCGCCCACTTGTACTGGCCCCAGATGAAGACCGCCTCAGATACATTCTGTAAATCACGTCCCACCTGCCAGGCCAGTGGGAAGACATGAGAAAAGATAAAGGCTTCCCTGTTCCCTAACCTGTCACCCACATCCACTTTGAAAGGATGGGCATCGACATTGTTAGGCTCCTGGACCCCAAAACCTTCTAAGGCAACAGGTTTATCCTGGTTTTGGTGGACCATGCCACTAGATACCCAGAGGTTATACCTCTGAGATCTGTAACTGCATCTGCAGTGGCTAGGGCTTTGATGGGAAGGGCACCAACTTCATGTCTGCGTACATGAAGTCCATGTGGGATGAATGTTGGGCCTGCTTAAATTGTAATGGAATATGTGCTGGTGCCCAAACCTGTAAACCAAAACCTGAAGCCTGCGCTATTAAATGTCAGCAAGAGGAATATCAAGGCTGCATGGCCTTGAATCCACCCCAGACGTCTTTAATCACAACCAGGCACACTACTTCTTTAGTTCAATCTTACAGGTTTCTGCTTTCTCCTTATAATAGAGTTTTTCCATCTACCTCTGACTTTCCGCTTTGTGCATATTTCCCTCTCGCTTTTGGGAAAAGTCTGAAGAGGGAAAATAAGTGTTGGTCCCCTAAAATGAATGCCAGTGGCCACCACTGGCAACCACGGGCTCAAATTAAGCACTTGTGTGGGGTAACCCACCTCTTCTCCACATGCTATCACCCTCAGACAAACAGGCTGGTGGAGGGATTCAACAAGACCCTTAAAGACATGATTATGGGCCCACCTCAGCCCAAGAGGCAGAAGTGGGGTGTCCTATTACCATGCCTGTTTGCCTACAGGGAGGTCCCACCCAGAAAGGAGTTGAGTTTAGCCCTTTTGAGCTCCTCTACGGCCACCCTGCTAGGGGACCTCTCAGTGTGAAGAGGGGGGGGGGGGGGGGGGGGGGGGGGAGGGGATGAATGCAAGCTCCCAGGAAGCTCCCCGAAGCCCCATGATGTAGTCAGCTGCATGCTGGCTGTAGGAAGCCAGGCTTTTCGTAGGTTGTCCTCCCCACTTTTTGCCTCAATTTGAACTGCTAGATGCTGGTTTTGGACTCTGACAGTGCACTGAAGCCTGGTAACCACACTCCAGTGGCAGTGTACTTTCCCCTATAAACAAAACACCCAATTGCAACACAATTGGCAAGCACTTTAGCACCCCTGTAAGACCGGAGTAAATGGCACCCCTGGTACCTAAGCATGAGGTACTAAAAAGGTTACCTAAGGGATTTAGCATGTATTATGCCACCCTAAGGGGCCACCATACAAATTACATACAGACTGCCACTGCAGCTGCATGTCATGGTGCAAACCATGAGTGAAAACATGACCTGGCACATTCACTGTGTGCCATGCAAAGGTCACTAAATATAATATATGCAAGTCACTCCAATACAGGCCTTGAAGCCCCAAGGCATGGTGCATTATATTTTATGTGAGGACATAACTGAACGAGCAGATATGCCTCTGCGATGTCTAGTTCAATTACTAGATATTGCAAGTGAACAAGGAAGCAAGCTTAAGGTATATACTGGGCAATGGTCATTACGAGTTACCCAGCTACATAATGGCTTAACTGAAATCCAGGGTGTTTGGTATCAAATACCTCGTCTTAATAACTCCATACTGATGGCAGTGTTGGATTTATTATGACATGCACCCAGTGGGCACCTGAGAAGTGCCTCCTGAAAACCCACTAGTTCTCTAGTGTGCTGGATGACTTTGACCCCCTCGAGGTGAGAGCCCACATCCTCAGAGATCAGAAACAATGCCTGCTCTAGAGGAAGGTGGTATCACCTCCTCCAGCAGGATGGCTAGTAAATCTGCATTCCAAGGTCAGGGACTTCAAAGCCCCTGATGCCTTTTATGTGTAACCCTGGCTTCCCCCAGACCGGGAGAATGTCACCCCCTGCCTGAGGCCCATTTGGCACCAGGGAAGGAGGGAAATTAGCTATGTAAGTAGGCATGTTGTACTACCAGGCTAGTCACATCCCTAAGGTGGGCTGCCTGATGTGCTCCGCAAAGGAAGGGTTCCGCCATCTTGTTTTTGGTGGCATTCTGGGACAGAGTTATGCCACTCCTCGCAGGAAGTGGTCATAAAGGGGAGAGTAGTCACCACAGGGGTGAGTAGTCCATTAGCTACTACCCTAAACGGAGTATTTAGGTGGCCCCCTGACACCAGGGCTTCAGATTTGCTTGGCTACAAAGAGAATAAGGACAAAGAAGAGCTGAAGATGCAAGAACTGTGGACTAGCTGAGGACCTGACACAAAACCCTGCCTTCTTGCTTCTGTCCCAACAACTGCAAAGACCCGACTCATCCTGCAGCTGTGTATCTGGCCAGAGCCTTGGAGAACTGCCAGTACTTCGCCCCCACTCACCATCTCACTTGGAGGGGAGGAGCCACTTCCCTGCACCTGCAGGCACCAACCTCGACTGACGGGTTATTTGTTTTGCTGAATGTCAAGTCTAGCCAGGAAGCATCTCTTCAGGAAAAGGATCTCGGGTGTCCAGGAGTGCAGTCCCACTGACCTAGCCTGTCTTCAACAAACTGAGCCTGCCCGGAGCCTCCCTGCACCAATACCCAGAGTACCACAGCCAGTTGCAAACACCAAGGCTTGTTTAGTGTCCAGGCTGGACATAAACGCTGCCACGATTGACCTACGGATAAGGGACGTCAGCATCACCAGGGCCAGAACTGAGAGTGGCCCTGCTGTCTTGTTTTTTTTACCCATCATCGGGTTCTGGGTTAAGTCAGATTGGTCACTCAGTCCCAGGTACTGCTTCCGTGACTAACGCGTAGTGTCCGGCGCTACCAGCACCTCTGCAACCGAACACACCAGGTAAACCGAATTTGCTTGTGGTTCTAGAAATCTTGGCCGCTACTTACATTAAGTCCCCAAGAACAGTCCTGTAAGTCAATTGCAAGTGACCCTGTGCAGCATATGTTCTCCCCATAAGGTAACATTACCGCGTTTGAGGCTCATGCCTAAAATCGGACAGCTGTATTCTAAGTCTTTAAGATCGTGATGTCTAAAATAAGATAAAAATCTACATTATTATTTCTAAATTGGTCTCAAGGTTCTTCTTGAGTGTGTGTCTCATTTACTGACTGTGTTCACCAAATGCTTAGCACTACCCTCTAATGAACCTAAACTGCTTACCCACACTACCACAAAAGAGTGTTTGTGATTATTATTTTAACCCCTGTAAACCAATAAGTGTCGCCTTGACTATCTGCATGATCCCCTTACATTTGGTACACCACATAGATAGTCAGCTTCCTACACTTGCTCTCTGAAAACAAATGCAGCCCTTCTGGAAGAAGGCCAAAGAAAATCTGGAGGACAGCCAGGAGATTATAGAACTCTGTTATGACCAGGAGGCCACTCTGGTTGAGTTTCACCCTAGCCAAATATTGTGGGTTACAGAGCCCAGGGCACTGCAAAACTACTAGTCTGTGTTCTATGAGGAGAGAAAATGGGAGGGGGTTCACCTACTTGGTTCACTTTAAGACCCCTATGAACCATTTACAGGTGCTCCATGTAAACCACCTCAAGCCCCACTGAGAGGTCCAACATTACTATGCTCCTGCTGACAGATGATGAAAGAGCAACGTGGATTAGTGGAGGGTGTCAACCCTCCCCTATCCTGACCACAGAGCAGCAGAAACATTTGCCAGTTGTTGGAGCAGTTTGCCTTTGTGTTCCCGCTCACCTCTGGGCTTACCACCCTTGCGTACCTATGACATGGATACTGGAGAGAGTATGGCTGTGAAAAACAATTTAGGGGTTATCAGACGAGGTGAGGCCTAGCACTGAGGAGGAAAACTCCAAGATGCTTAAATTAGGGGTGACTGAGCACTCAAGCAGTCACTTGTCCAGCAAAGTGGTGCTGGTACCGAAGGCTTCCTCACCAGGCACCACCCCAGTATTCAAACTGTGTGGATTAAGCTCCTCAGATTGATCATGCAGATGAGGGGGTGAGAATCCCATATTGCTGAGGTGGTCTCTCTCCCTACACGGAATGGACTTTATGGTGGAACACCACCCTGGAACTGATCATGCCAGTGAAGATGAGATGGTCTTTCCAGGTACTTCCTCCTTAGTGATGAGAACTTGCTAGATGACAGGTAGTTATCCCCAATTTATGCTAGGTGGGCCATGTTAGACCTGACATCCTTCGCATGATATTCCCCCCACACATTCTGCCTTCACTCCTATTTTGCTCAATAGGACTGCGACTTTACCACTGCTAACCAGTGCTGAAGTGTTTGTGCTCACTCGTATAAGCATGGTCAAATTGTCTCACACCTCACTGGCATATTTAATTTACTGAAAGTCCTTGGTAAAGTGGTATGCCAGTTACCCAGATCTGGTAAATTACATGCTACTGGTGGGCATGCAGCACTTACTGTGACACCCACTTAAATAGCCCTTTAGAAACATGTGTCAGGCCTGCCACTACAGCCTGTGTGTGCAGTTTTAAACTGGCAATTCTACTCGGTAAAATAAACCTTTGAAGTGCTCTTCATCCAAGTAAGCTCAACAGGTCAAGATTGCCTTCTCCAAGTTTTGAATAAACAGCAACAATGTGCATGGACTCTCAGTTTCATGCTGCTCCATACTGACCTGATGAGGCAAAGGATGAAAAAGTGTGCAGCATCTGGAAAGTTACACAGAGCAATGCAGTGGCTAGTCTCAAACCACAGTAATATAGAGGAATGTACTGAAGGTCGTGGCATGGAAGATGCCTTGGCAGGAGACCATGAACAGCTCATCCTGGCACAGAAACCCACAACGTAGCATCTCACCACCTATTTAACATAGGGTTTAGAGTACCGTGATCCTTTCGACTCACAGTTAACTTTTAGGAAAATTAGATCTAATTTGTATAAAAAATAAAATAAAAAAACACAGCCCTTATATTTCAACTTCAGCTGTGTGGTGAGCCTCTCTATTGGAGTCTCCAACACTGCAAGCTATTTAAATTCTATTATGAGCAGCACGCTACAATGCACATCTTTAAATAGAAGGTTTGCTGGCTCTGGAAAGCTAGGGTAAGGGGCTTTAAATTGCACGGACATTCATAAAACAATTTATGTGCACTTACATATAGCACGTGTGGATTATGGGGAGCATGGAATATATCCGTTTTGGTTTGCATGGGAATAGGATTCTATTTTGGATACTCCATGTGTATATGGTACACAGAGGGGATCCTCAGGAGGCTTCTGTGGGTGGGGGAATTGTTAGATTAAAAAAAAACAAAAAAAAACTGAAGTCCTGGGGTTCTAGAGATGCCTGTGAATCCCCTGCATTGATGGCAAGTTCTTCGGTGGACAACATCTTCAACTTGCCCTGCTGACTGAACACGGTGGGTCTCAGACCTACGTCTGTCTTGGGATCCAAGAAGTAAAAGGAGTAGAATTATTAGCCTTTCCTTTAGAATCATAACTGCTATGGCTTTTTTGTTCAGCAGGGAAAGAACATCCCCATCCTTAATTGAGGTGCATGCGCCTGAGAATACAACTTGGTGGAAGGAGGCTAGTCTGGAGTGAGGGGTTAAGTAGTAGCCCTTGTGGATGTAAGGAAATGCCTCTTTTTGTATGATAAATGTGAAAGTTATGGACTGATGCTGCTGCCTTTTCTACTCCAAGTGCACGGAGGTCTGCTAACCAGACCTCACTGCCAGTGTTCTAACTCCTTACAAAGTGTATGTTGAATTGGCAACCCCCAGTCGGAATAAACTGACTTACTCATAGGTCCATAGTATATGGTACCAAAGGTACCCAGGGCATGTAAGACAGTGTGCCCACAGGGCTGTAGCACTGGGAGCATTACCTTGTGGGTGACAAAGTACAAAAGGTCTTGAAGCCTGTCAGTGCAGCCTGGAAGAGCAGTGGTCATACAGCAAGTTTGACTTTGCCATTCAAACCAAAGGCCCAGGTAGATAGGTAGATAGGTAGATAGGTAGATAGATAGATAGATAGATAGATAGATAGATAGATAGATAGATAGATGTCAACCCCAAGGAAGGCCTATTGAGCCCTTAGGCAGGGGGGCTGTATATTATTTAAGTAGGACATATATATGTTATATGTCCTGTCAGCAAAACTTTCCAATTGTCGTTTTGCTGTGGAAAAGTTGGCACGCCCATTGGCTAACACAGAGTTAGCGTCAGATCTCTCTGCCCTGAAAACACCTGAATGGGACTACTAAAATGGTACTTCAAATTATCCTATTCGTCGTGGCATTAAACTCAACTCGATGCCCAAGTCGAATTTAAGGTCACTTTTAAGGAAAGGCAACGTTTAGAAAGTTCCAATTCTGTTGTCCAGTATCCTTGCACAGCTTCTGGCCACCAGAAAGCCTTCTGTCCTCCTGCAAAGTTGTATGAATGAGTTCCAGGCTCAGGAACAATAGAACTCTGCTGTGTGTAAAATTGCTACCTCCCCCTTGCAGGAAGGCACTCAGGGTGCTGGCCCAAAAGGCGAGCTTCAAAAGCAAGGCTGCCTTTTGTTGGCAAATGCCGACCACACTCCTGAATTGTTGAGTCTTTGCTCAGGTAGACAGGCTGGCGGCGGGAACAGACAGAGGCCAGTGCCCCAAACATGTTTTTTTAAAGTAAGGCTTAACGTTAGAGGTACAAGCCCGGTGCCTCATATTTCCATTCAGCTTACATGGAATTTCCTTCTCTTCCCCCGTTTTTACTCGTGCATTTGTTATCTTTTATCTACCTATAGAAAATCACATGCGGACTTACCAGGGTCCCTTACCATAGATGGATCATTTCCCTCGTTTCCCTTGAATCGCCTATCTTCGGCGTTGGAAAAAACTACCTAAAGGTATCTTTTTCCTATTTATCTTCCACTCAAACTAATACTTTGAGCTCATCACAATATTTCTCACCGAAAGCATATATTTTTACTTTTTCCCATTTGTTTTTTCTCATTATATAATTTTTCCCCCTTTTAGAAAACTAAGTATTATTTGGACTTCATAAAGCTTTAAGACGCAGTGGACTTTTTGCTCGCAAAACTCTTTCCGCAAACTCTCGGGTATGTTTAGAGATGTACACATATACTTTTTAACATTTTCTCATCACTACACCTCTTGGTTTGCTGGGTTTTCACCACTACAGTAAAAGTTGTTGTGACTACCTCCATTTGGATAATTGTCTTCACTATACTCTCTTCTCGATTCTTTTAGGTCACCTGGGCTGTTTTCTTTTTCTTCGTTTGTTTCTTTTGGACTATCTTTTTGACTTGGGTGCCCTGTAACATTTTTCCAGTAATAATCTGGTGCACGCTGAAGCCATGTCCCCTACGGTTCAAGGTTTTGCTTCTTTTACAGTGCCTTTAATTTTGTCACTTTTCACGCATCTGTTCTCTGTATATAATGTCACTATCAAGTCACACTTTATATTGCGTTCTGTACTGAATTACTATACTTATATTAGGTATACATATATATGTTTATTTACAGCCTTGAAAAAGTCACTGGTGTGACGAAACACGTGTTGGCTGCTTGGCTGTTTTTGGAAAAACGGTTTCTGTCTCAATGAACGCTACTTCGTTCCGAATAAATGAACTTTTCTCTGAAGACAAGACTCTAACTCTTATCTGTTTGACCATTTCATACAACGACAAAATATCTTAATCTTGTTGATGTTTTACTACTGTATACTGTGTGCTGTGATCTCTCTTGTATTATGTTTTCCCATGGGTGTGTAGCCCACAGGAAGCCAAACTTCCAACGCCCAATATCCAAGGAAGGGTTCAGACATCATGGGAGTGGACAGAATAGTAGACTCTGGGATTGCTAAATTGTCACAGAACGGGAGGGATCCCATAAGCTTATTGGCTAGTCACCACATCATCCCCCTAGGGCATTTTCTTTGCATAAATGTGGCACTTCTGGCACCCTGGACTTCAATTCTTTCTTCAGTTCAGTCATGATCCAAAAGAGTACTGCCCTGTTGACCTTTGGACCTGACAAGAGAGGCTGTACCATCTCCTGGACTGCACCTGCCACACCTTGGGCTAGTAAAGAGAGGACTGTGCATGTGGCTCCTGGCTTGTGGAAAAGTCTCTCATGAGCCCCAGACCAGGGAGCGACTCAAAGGGTCGGCTGGCTGACCCCATGGAACCAGCACCAGGGCCATCAAAGCTGAAGAAGCCCATTCCAGCAAGTCAGAGGCAGCTTTCTGTGCATTGCCACTGACCGCTACTCGGTGCACCAAGAGACCGATCCTAGACGGCCAGAAGCTGCTCGACCCAGGAGTGTCGGTCTGAATCCAGACTGGTCACCAAAGAGGGTCACCAGCCTACACCAAAGGATACTGCTGGATCCACTGTATATAGAGATCGGTAGCCCAGCCACAGCTGGCCTTTTACTGGCTCAAAGAGGACTTCAAAGGACACGGACCCCTGTGGCAAAAATTGCCCCACTGTACCCATGGACCGAGGAATAACTGCAAGGACACATCCCGCGACTGCACAACATCCTGCATCCCCAGCTCCACTTAAGTCTATGACGGTCTTGATGTAAAGTGTGGAACTGAAGTTGAGACTGCTTTGGTAACCCGATAACTGTCCAAATATTCTCTAGAGGACCTCCCTGACCTTCTCCCTGTTGGATCTGGTCACCCCACTTGAGCCGGAACAGCCAAACAACTCTTTCAAACTTTTTAAAAGTGTCTAAACTTTATGGTTACCAACGCTTGTTCGCACTTAGGACGAAGATGCTGAGATTTATGTTTTACTTAGGAATCTATAGCTCCAGAACCCTCTGGTGAATTTTTCTCTCCTTGGTGCCTAAAAATTCATAATACTATAATCTTTTTTTTGAATTGGCGTTGCATGACTATCTCTTTGTCTGATGCTTCTAAATGCTTTACACTAGTTCCTTTGTTTAAGTATTGCTTCTTGAAGCCACAGCTACCCAGGGTTGAGCTAAAGGTTTTACAAACTAGCCTGACTGGACCCAAGACAGTTTTGCGAGTGTATTACATGGATAGTCGCCCAACCATACCATATAATACACCACAATCCTCATACTGGATAACCAGCGATCCATTGTGATCATCTCCCAATTGTTGGAAAAAAATGACAGACCGTTCCATGAAGGGAAGATGATGGCCCTTTTTTACGGGGTGCAGGGAGAAGATTTAGAGGTAGCAAATAATGCAGTGTGGATCAATTGGTGCTGTTGGTAAAGGTGACTGCAGCTTCGGCATTTCCAGATAAGTTTGTGGAATCCATCCAAGCAAGATGACATAGTAAGTCAGGCTTGTACGTGGATTGAGCAACAGTGGCTGTAGAATCAATTCAGGATTTGTTTAGAAGCATCCAAATTATTTTTGACCATACTGGAGAAGAGTTTCTTCATGTGGCATAGGAAACAAGTTATAGTTTTCTAGCTTCCACAGGGTGTGGACATACGTAGTGTAGATGAAACATGGCATTCACCATATGGAGAGGAGAGTGCCTGAAGTAGATACATTTTTTTCAAATAGAGTCTAGATTTCTTCTCTAGAGGGTCCGTAGGAAAGGTATCCAGATCGGCTCTGCAGAGTAGGCAATGACCACTAAATTTTGTGGATAAGGGTATGAAGGCAAGGCGTGGATCACAGTGGTAAGATCAATGCCGTTTTACTGTTTAGCTATTTGCCTGTGGTGTGCTATGCCTAAGGAGGGTTTTTCCTGAGCAACCAGACAGGCTCAAAAAATGTTTCATATAAATAAAAAGGCAGCAGACTCCAAAACTGTAGAGATTGGTTGCAATGTCTTGCAGAAATGTTAGATTTAGCTCTGCAGAGAGCTAGTTAACTCCAATGCTTCATGTGCCACATTTGGTGTTCACTGTAGTCAACAACCCAAAAAAAAAAAAAAAACTCTGAAAGTGGGCCAGGTGAGTGTAGGGGAGAGTTATCCTAGCATTACACGTCCAGGTATAGGGCTGTTTCAATTTTGTAAGATTGTAAGAGGGGAGGATACCAGCCTTTAAGGGGTTTTCTTTTTTACAGCCACAATCCTCATAAGATATTTTATCTCACAAATTTCTGAGCTATAGAAAGAGGCTCCACCAAGGGCTTATCATTATATCAGGCCTCAGATCTTGCTTTAGACGCTGATAAATCCAGCCTACGCTGAGAGGTTTATTGGCATTGACAACCATGCAGGGTACATTGTCTTGGAGTGCATCGACTTCTTGGGAGATGCAGAGGCCAGAGTCTCTGGGGGCACAGAACTGGGTTGCTTCAAGGAACAAACACTAGAGTTGTCAAACCCATAGGACTGAGAAAATTAAACCCTTGTAAAGCATCCAAGACGGTAAATAAACCATTCTGAGGACTTCACCCTGAAGGGGCAATTTGGTTATCCTTAATGTTCCATCCTCTGTTTAAAAGGACCTGACAGCCATTTTTTACATGGATTAACACTACACAGGTTCTTAGCTGCCTTTTGGACGACTGTGTCCTGTGAGTCTGACGAGGACATCATCTTATGGCATCTCCAATAGCGTTTAAATCCTGAAATCTTAGGATGCGTCTGAAAAGGTGCAGAATTCTGTCATGAAGCACCAACAAGATCTACAGACCATATCAATGTGGTGAGGTCCAACAGGAACTGATGTCAGCACACAGCTTTGCGCCTTATATCCTCTAATGTTGTAAATGGGCAGGTAGATTTGACACTAGTCGGCTACTGCTGGGGAAAATTATCCATATCCAGTATGGCGCCTGAAGGATATTCACAAGGAGTGTATCTGCAGGAAAAAGTATGCATCAGAAATGCTTTTGATGTAGGCCTTTCTCCAGCCTGCTGGCTCCGTACAGCAAGGTGGTTAGTAGATGGGATGACCAGCTGGATCAAAGAGTTGTAGGTGCTCAGGAAGCCAAGTAACGTAGAGGTTCACCTACACATTTTCCAATAGTTATTTCTGGGATAAGTTTAACCATAAAGTGAAGTAAAAGCTCAAAGGTCTGGGAGGAAATAGTGTTGAATGTTCCCAAGGATATGTTTAGATACTTCCACAACAACTGCTGTGTTAGGTCTATGAAACAGGGTTCCAGGTAACTAAGAGTGCTGCTTGGGACACAGAACATACAGAGACAATTACAATCTACCTGGTGTAAGATTAAGGACTTCGCCAGCTAATTCCTTCATGATGAATTCTAAAAAGTTACTCTAAGAGCCACTGACAATGATGCCTTGTACACTCCACAGGGACAAAAAGAGAAAAAAGTATTAATCCAAGAGAGCAATTACTGTACCGTACATCTGCATAGGACTAAGGAAAAAGGAAGAGAGTACCAGTTGGTGTGCAGCGCTGCTTAAGAGAAAATCAGCGGATGCCGTTGGAACTGGAATTTTAGCTGTGGTCCTGAATAGTGTGGTTGGCAAGCCTGTCACTGAAAACTATGGTCTGGTAACATAAGCAGAGTTCCTCAGAGCTATGACATAACTCGAGCATCCACAAAGAAGATATTCACTTCTATTACATTTGGTGTGTAGAAATGACATCTGGAGGACTGAGACAAGATGCCAAGCTTACCTCAAAAAATACAAACCTTGACAGACACTTTCTAGTTTTGCTTGGCTTGATGCTTTTGACCACAAACTATGACTTTGCTTTAGGACTGAGAAAAGTATATATCCGGCCCAGAGGCACTCTGTGCACAACATTCAGCTTTGACCAGTTTATTGTATTTGAGTTCTGACTAAATGGTACCAAACTTTGTTTCAGTCACAAAGGTTGTATAAGTGCTGGTACTCCACAGACCTAACCAGGTAAAATCTGCATCATCCATTAGAGCTTTCTTGATCACCGGTCAGCCATGGAGGGGGGCCCTGGTCTACAAAATCTACTTGACTAACATTGGATACTGGCCTCAATTGCTTCCTCCATTTTTTTCCACTTCTCATACAAAAAAAAAAATCTTAAACGTCAATTATCTTTAATGATGAACAGGTTAATTACATTCAGTAATGTTCTATTTGGTAGAGACACTATTCTAGCAGCAGATTCCTCACCTTTTGAATATTCCCTAGGTGTCGGACTAGATCCAGAATGTTTGAAGCAGTACCTCTGCACAACGGTAGGTGGCGCCGCAGGGTTGCACCCGGACATCGTTCCACTCTGGAAAAGACGTACAGAGTCTATACAGGTGCCAATCCCTAGCACTGACATCGGTTGCTTTTTAGACTGTCGGCACCCCAAACGCAGATCCTCAAAAGCAAATCAGTGTGACAAGTATGCAGATTCCTAGAACCGGAATCTTATTTAATGGATAGACGCCAGTCATAGAAGTGGAAAAATGGCAAGGTCAGTGAGGAATCTGCAGCTAGGTAGAGTCTCTACCAGGAAGAGAGTTACCGAAGGTAAGAAACTTTCTTTTGATCAGAATTCTAGCAGTAGATTCTTCACCTTCTGAATAGATATCAAAGCAGTATC
Source organism: Pleurodeles waltl (assembly GCF_031143425.1). Taxonomy (NCBI): domain Eukaryota; kingdom Metazoa; phylum Chordata; class Amphibia; order Caudata; family Salamandridae; genus Pleurodeles; species Pleurodeles waltl. Next base: position 53,008,563 of record NC_090443.1, read on the forward strand.
TTTTGGTAGGTGGGTCTGTAAATGGACTCCAACCAGAAAGTCTACAGGATCAAGTGGACAAAATGCACTTCTCAGCAAATCTGACCATCTAGACAATAGTGCTTTATGAATGTATGGAAGGACGTCCCTGTAGCCACCTTCCAGATGTCTAAGGCTGGGACTCCGATTATGAACACAGTGGTAGTTGCTTTGGTCCTGATAGAATGAGCATGTAGTCCTTCTGGAGGTGGCTTTCCAGCCAATGCATAACAGATCTTAATGCAGAGCACAATGCAGTGGGAGATGGTTCTCTTCTGCACTGCCTTGCCTTATGTCACTACAGCGAACCCCACAAGCAGCTGATCCCCACCCAGTGTTTCTTGCTACAATCAATGTAGAAGATCAGTGCTCTCAGAGTCCAAGTAATGGTGTCTCTCCTCCTCCTTGGGTGAGTATGGGAATGTAGAATGCCGCCAAGGTGATGTTTTGACCAACGTGGATCACCATCACAACCTTCAGCAAGAAGGATTCTTGTATGGTTTATGGCCGGTTAAATCAGGAAGCTTGAAGCTCACTCACACTGCACCAATGTTATGAAGACGAGAAACAGTGTTAAGAGTCAGGAGCCATTATGAACAGGTGTGAAGGGGTTAAAAAAAAAAAGTGCCCATCAAGAAAGTGAGGACCAAAGTAATGTCTCACTGTGGTATACTGAAGGGGCAAGAAGGAAACAAATGTGCAAACCCTTTCAAAAAATTGCATAACAACTAGAGGCTTAAACAAAGGGGGCTGATCCAGCAGCTGCAAAAAAGGTGAAAGAGCAGAAAGGTCCCCTCTCACTGTGCCCAAAGCATGGCCTTGCTGGGCTAGGGATAAGATAAAGAACAAAACATCAGCTAATTTGGCCTGGCGGGGGATCAATCTGGCGTGTGCCATACCAAACCACAAACTTGTCCCGTTCACAAGTGTACATAGTTTTTGCTGAGGGACATCTGACTGCCAAGATTATATCAATCACTTCCAGAGGAAAGTCTGGGTTCAGATGTTGCCACTCAATCTCCAAGAATGAAGGAGGAGGAGATTGTGAATGCCTGGGTGCGGATTCTAGCCCTGCTGCTGCAACAGCAGATACTCACAGACAGACTGATTGGAGAACATATCCTCAGGCAGAAAAGTTCTGGATACCATACTCTCCGTACCCAGTCTAGAGCCTCTAGGATGACTTGGGCCCAGTTGGTCCTGATCGTTTTAAGAACTTGGTTTAGGAGTGTTGTTGGCGGAAAGGAGTACAGGAGTCCAGTGTTCCACTCACGTAAGAATGCATCCCTGAACAAAAGACACCTTGGAAACTCCAAAGCACAGGAGAGCTAAAATTGCGTTTATTGGCAGTGGCCAACAGATCAAGTCCAGGTTCTCCCCATTTACGGAAGAGAACTTGCACAACCTCCAGGTGTATCTGCCACTCATGATCCGCTCTGAGCTGACAACTGAGCTTATCCACCCTGGCATTCAATGATCCTGCAGGTGTTTCACCACCAGGAAGGTCCCTTGAAGATCAAGTCCTTTACAGAGGAACAAGGCCTACTGACACAGTGTCAGCAATCCCACCTCGATCCCGTTTAATGCAGTACAACACGTGTCTGTGAGCACCCGTACCAGCCTTTCTTTGATGGACAGAAGGAAGATTTGCAGCACCAAGCGGATGAGTCTCAGCTACAAAAGGATGATATGGAGCCAGGATTCCACCAAAGACCAGAGGCCTCTGATCGTCACCTTTTTCCAACACAAAGTGACCCATTGGTCACCACTGTCAACTCTGGGTGAGGTAGGAAGAGGGGTTGTGGTCTAGCAACCACTACTGCAGATCTAAGAAAGTCTCCTCTGAAATCGGATTCTAGTCAGAGAGGCCCACTTGATGGTGGGCCCACTTAGTCTTCAGGACCCACTGCAGAGCCTGTATATGCCACCTGGCTTGCTTAACCAGAAGGATGTAGGATGCCATCAATCCCAGCAGCCTCACAATGGAACTCATTGAAATCCAGGACGGAGGCTGAAAGATTAGGATCATAGCCTGAATGTTCCAGGGAACATCTTGTAAGAAGTCAGGTGTGACTTTGGTACGTTCATAGTGAACCCCAAAGATGAAAGAAAGTTTGCCTTAGTCTAGAGGTGATGGATAACTGCCTCGGGCGAGCCAGCCTTCAACAGTCAAGTCATTGAGGTAAGGGAAGACTGGCACCCCTGAACTCTGAAGGTGTGCTGCCACCACCATCGCTCACACCAGAGAGGCACTGATGAGACCAAAGGGGAGTACAGCAAACTGAAATCACTTCTGTCCCACCATGAACCACCAGCTGTGCGGATGCGTCTGCAGGACGGGTACATGGAAGTAGGCATCCTGTAAGTCAAAGCTACCATCCAGTCTCCAGGGTCGAAGTAAGATAACACCTTGGCCAGTGCGAACATCTTACATTTTTCCTTACGGAGGAAGATGTTGAGAGAACGTAGGTCTAAAATTGGACAAAATCCTCTGCCCTTGGGCACCAGAAAGAAGCAGGGAAACCAACCACCATCTATTTCTGGCACAGGCACCCTCTCAATAGCCCCCTTGCCAAAAGGGCATGCACTTCCTGTCAAGACAGAAAGATGGTCCTCCCTCAGCTACTGGAGAGACTGTGGAAAGTGTCATGGTACTGAAAGGAAGAGAAGAGGATAACCCTTCCAAACAATGTGCAGGACCCATCTGTCTGAAGTTGTGGCCTGCTAACCGGGCAAGAATCTTTAGATCTTGCCTCCCACCAGGTGGCTCTCCTCCTAGAAGAGCACGATAAAGGGAGGTGGGGTGAGGGGTTGACTGAGCAGCCCACTGACTATAGTAAGACTGGCTGGAGTAAAGGGGCACCTCTGCCCAAGCCGCTGTAGGTCTGGTGGAGTTGGCGAGGTGGGGCACATAGGCCTAGAGAGCTAGCCGTACCCATGTTCTCTTTGGACAACGCTAGAGTTTGCCTTATCCCCGGACTGGTGAGTCCCATTGAATGGAATGTCCCTGAGACTACTGGACGTCATCTGAAAAACCCAAGGCTCACAGCGAAGTGTGATGGTGGATGTCAACACAGGTGCCAATGGCCCGTCTGATGGAGTCTGAGGAGTCCAAGACGCAACGAATTGTGAACTTGGCCGCATGCTAACTGTCCTGGAAGATCTGAGCAGGGACAGGTCAGAGAGCTTCTGGGACACCAGAGAGTACTTGAGGCATGGAACCCCAAAGTGTGCGAAAGTAGCATCACAGGAAATTGCGGGCATTCACTGAATGGAAAGCCAGATTAGTGGAAGGATAAACTTGCTTCCCAAATGCCACTACTCGCTTGGATTCTCTATCGAAGGGTGTAATCAAGATGGTGTTTGGGTTAGACCAACCTGTGGGTTCCTGCACAACCAAACTTTCTTTGGAAGCTTGTGGAGACAAGAAGGGAGGGTCATCTGGGGGAGGACGATGATGTATCGCTATTGCCTAGTGACTGTAGGGCCAAAGCAAGTCATAGCCCTAGGCCGGGAACCCAACAAGGTCTTGGTGCCTCATTAATAGCAGAAGGGGTTCAGAAGATGTTTGCCATGGCTGGAGAACTTCTGTCACAGTTTTAAGCTACAAGGTGGGGAGCTGCAGGTACTTCAACTGCCCTACACATCACCAATCAACATGAGGCAGATTCCTCGGTGGCTGTGCCATGACGTGAGAGAAGAACCGATTCCTTGGGGCTGGGAGTTGCTGGATAACTGAAACTGGTTGTCGCCTACAAGTCGTCATAGCAATTGTCCTCAGGACATGGCTGAATGAACTTTTCACCGGCATCATAATCATTGTCAAATTTTGTGCCAAAAAGAAGTGTTCTGTGTGAGTTTTCCCTTTTGAAGGTGGCAAATCAAGTGGGGGAAGTGGCCTCAACAGTGGTTAGTCGTGGCCTTGGTTGGACTGGCGCCGACTCGAAGTCGAAGAGTACAATAAGTATCTCCTGATCCAATATTGATGTTCTAGGAACTGGAGTTGACCATGGCACCAGAGCAGGAGTCATCACAACTTGCGACGAGGGCAAACATGCCAGCGGTTCTACAGATGAAAGGCCTCTCTGCTCCATGGGGCCGAAAGGCATGCACGAAGGAGTCAGCAAGGATCTGAAGATTAAGAATTCTTCGATCTGTTTAGAAGTGGCAGGTGGCCCCGGATACTCGCGTTGTGAGGGAACCAGTTGTGGGATTAGCTCTGCAGTAGATGGACCCCACGACCAGATAGGGAGCCATAGTGCTGCCCCCACTCCCTCGGTGAATGCAAATAGTGAGAGAGTGTTGAGTCATGCTTCGATTTCTTATGTATCACTTTAGACTTACTGGATGATTTAGATCTCGAAAACCAACCTCTGGAAAGGCTTTCTTGACTTCTGGAGCCAGAACGGGGCCAGCACAGAATCTTTGGCTGAGTGCAACTTGTATTGGTCTTGTTGCGAGGGCTTCTTATGCTTGGAAATGTAGAGTTTGGCCTTGCCGTCTCGGATAGCCGTCGGATACATCAGCGAATAATTGTTGCAAGCCTTACAGTTGGGACTCAACCCCAGGCTCCACAGGCACAACTTATGGGCATCTGTCACAGACATTTGTTTGTAAAAGTTCCTACAAGGACTAACTTTGGAGGTGATTTTCACTTGCACACTGATTTTCTTTTAGTTAAATGTCACTCAGAGACAAAAGGGAGCTCTCGATTTGTGTTTAATGGGAAAGATAGGAACTAACTTCAACACACAGGAGTGATGCCTAAATAGACTTTGCATGTCACTTCTGAAGCAGAATAACATCAGTGGGAAGCGGCAGCGAGTGGCCTACTAGCTGAACAGTTTCCCGATAAAGTCTGATGCCTGGGGAATACTTAAAAGGCGAGGACTTTGCGTCTAGTCGTCTCGATCAGAATTAATGCTTTAATTATTACAATCTGTTTTCCTTTAACTGAACTACAAGTTGCTCAGCACGATTTGTATCCTATACAGATTTACAGACTGCACACCTCCCTTCCAGGAAGAGTCCTTTACCAGCGGCTGGGAAGATATCACTGCATAATAAACTATGAGATACTAAGGCTGGGGAGGACGCGTACAATAGGGGATTGTTTTGAACAGATTTAAAGATTTAGTAACCTGCTCCACAGAAGGGAGATGTTACAAAAGACTCTCCCCTCATAATTAGTTGCTTAGCTCATTCAAGGCGAAAGCGAGCTCAAGTCATTGTGAGCGCTTCTAAAGCGGAGGATTGTACAGACCAACCAAAATATGTACGTTTGGGCAAAGAGGGGGAAGAGAAAAGGCCAAAGAGGAAAACGGCTCTCACCTGCAAATGAGCCATGTCTTTAAGGATCAGGGCCTTTGCTTTTTCAGAATCTCCGTCAAGATCCTGGCAGGTATTATAGGGTTCAGTGTCTAAAAACAGACGGACAGCAACTTTCTCCTGTGAACAGAAATAACAGAGTAAGAATTGTAAGAGTGGTGAGGGGGCAGAAGACAGGTTAAATTAACCACATATTAAATACAAGTATAAAAAAAAACAAAAAAAAAACATTAGTTTGTCAAAAAAAGTCACAGACATTACTAGCTATGGGAGTGTTACACAGTGTACTCGGCACAAAAGAATCCCTCTGCATGTGCCCTGGCATTACTACCTTAACAATGCTTGTGAGTGATTTTTATGGCTCCATACCATTCACATGGCTTAACAAGTTCTTGGCTGTGGCGATTCTACAATGGTTTTAATTACGAATGTAAAAGTTGCTATCTGAAATCTTTTGAAAGATGGAGAAATCAGCCTGCTGACTGAAAATGATGAGTTCCTGAACCGTCTTGGTCAAAACATCAGTTGAGCGAGAGACAGCTTAGCAGAGCTTGGAGCAATCCCTCTGGTTCTGGGCTAGAGACATCTAAAATTGCCAAAGGCTGGTACTCACCAATGGCACAGCTGCTTCATCTTCAGGAGTCTCAAGAGTGTTTTGGGAGGCAGACTGGGGAGACAAACCGTCAGACCACTTCAAATGACTGGAGGACTGCAAGAGGAGAAAAATGGTCAGAAGGTCACTAAGTGAACAGTGGCAGAATAACTTTGGCAAAAATCCTTGAAGCAGACACGAGCTGATGACTCTTTGCTGGACTCGACTTAAGCAAATAAATTCAACATGACAATTGTTTTCAAAGAGCAAAGCTATGTAAATTATGTTGATGGACTAGGACAAGAATGCAATAAAAAGAAGAAGGGGATGTTTCTGACAATGCTGAAACATGCCACATGGATCTAGACCACCTACATTAATCATGTTACTACAAGGTAAACCAATTTCACATTTAGCAGTGCCTCCCCTCCTCCTCACATTTCACTTTACGTACCACAGGGCTCTTTCTGCTCAGTAGCACTGCTTTCCACAATATCCCCACATTAGTAAGAAAGAAGATTGATCCCCCCATTGCTGAAGTAAAAGTGCATAATTAACTTTCCCTTTTTCATCATGGGAGGTTTAACTAATGAATTGAAAAGCAAACGTATCCCCATTACACCAATGGAGAAAACAAGAAAGTGCAAAGGAGGAGACTCTGAAGAGAAAACTGGCAGGTAATCAATTTCGTTTCCTAGACTTTCTTGGCCCATTTAGGCATTTTTCTGGAGCCTGAAAGTAGATTCCTGATAGAACACAGCCTGTCACTCCATTATCATATGTTGTTGACAGAGACAATCTGTATTAATGAGGCCTAACAATATCTTAAGATTGCACAAATAAATGCTGCAACCAATCAAGCTAATAAAGCTGGGCTTTGTTGTACCTAACAAGTGCCTTACAGGTCTAGGGAATTCTCACTTGGTATCCTCTTCCAGCTCACTATACGTCACACCACATAGATGAGCACAAAGTTTTAGAAGATATTAGCTGCCTAGTCTCAAACACAGAACACAGTTATAAGGTTCAATCAATTACACAAACCACTTTAGAAACTGAGCAATTCTCAGTCTTTAGGTGGAGGCAGGGTACGGTCTTCTCATGTAGCACATTTGAGAAAGAAGTGACACTTCATCTGCAGAAATCAGATTACTTTTTCTACCAACACTTTTTGCCACTGGGTAAGTTTAATTTCTGTCCATGTCAAGCTAGAAGATTGACATAGCCTTTTGTCATTTTCCAACAAAGGGCACAATTTAATTTTTGCCAGTTGGGCTGTTTTCCACCAGGGCAATGGAGGTGCCGACAGAGGTCCTGACCGTCAAATTTAGAAATGTCTGTCGGGCTGACAGATATTTCTACTATTCATAGGAGCCACCGTCAAGGCCGTTCTTGTGAATGCAATGAAACTTTGCCCTACTGCAGTCAAACATTACGGGGCCATACTGCAAAGTTTCCATAGTTTTGTTTCTTCAAATACAAAAACTCAAACTTGGTCTTTGTGTTTGAAAATTAAAAAAATGCACACCTCATGATGGGAGTCCTCTCCCATGGCAAGAGGGGCATTATGTGGTTTTTACTGCCCATTACCACCAGGGTTTGCCTGGTTGGTGATTGGCAGTAAGACACTGCTATAGGTCTGCCCATCCTAATTAGACAGTTATGTAGTCGATTCTCTGACAGCCCTTAATCTGTTGGCCCGTCAGAGAAGTTTGGCCACGGCAGAGACAGAGTAGTCTCTGCCGTGGTCAACCATGGTTCTCCTGCTTTTAAATTTTGCATCTGGACCAACATGTTGGCGGTATGCATGCTCGGTCGTTGTTGCGATGGAGTATACTTACTGCCAACATTTATATATGGCCTAAAGTCTTTAAACAAATGATTACCCTGCACAGTTGGAAATAAAGATTTTACAATTTAAGGCTCATTATTAAATCCCTGTTATAATTTAGTTCACTAATGTGGTCTGCATGAATTTAGCAGCTCTCTAAGCTTTTGAGTGTATGGTTTTGTCTTATGTGGGGTGCCCCTTTTTGTAGGGATAAAAAAATGCTCATCTCATGAGCTTTAATTGAGTAAAACATGTCAGGGGTTGTTTTTAAATATTCTGAGTTGCCATAAACCGTTCCCTTCAACTCAAAAGTAGCCCACTGGCGTGCATGTCCTAACTGATGGCTGGGGGGCAGTGTTCATAATAGAAAATATCTTCCATACTACCAATAACAGTCACTTTAAAGGTAACTTCAGCGCAATGAGTCTGGGCACTTTCACACGCTCATTGTGCATGTAAAGTAACTGCAGAGTTGAAAAAGGAGGAGGAAGGCACATAAGCTAACTTACTCACAACTTCCTGGCCAAACTTTGCATCTCTCCAGAAGGAAGCATAAGCAGAATGCATGCAAGGTACTCCATGGAGTCATATACCTCCAAAATACACATACCTTCAATATGGCACAACATCACACTGGTCTTTAGTGTCTACTAGCATCAACAGGAACATGGGCTCCATGCAAAGTAAAGCAATGAGTGATGTAGATTATCCATTTGCAATGATGGCCTTAATAGTATCTTGTATCTGTAAGAAAATGCCTGTATTTGCAAGATACAAACTCCCAAAGTTTTGGACTGATGCTGCTGGCTTTTCAAATCAGAGAGTGCATTGAGGCCTGCTAATCAGACCTCAGAGGCAGTGCGACGACCCTCAAACATATATGTTTTATTGGGTAATATATAATTGGCATAAATTAACTTACTTATACGTCCTTCATATATGATACAAAGGGTACCCAGGGCCTTTAAGTTCAAGTGTCCCTCAGGAGCTGCAGCCCTTATTGTGCCACCCAGAGTGTGACAAAGTAAAACATTTCTCCCAGCCGGTCACTGGAGACTGGCAGAGCAGTTTTAAACTACGAAGCAATTTAAACTAATGACAAAGTCCAGACCACCTGTGTTAATATATTTAAGTCACCTCAAAGGTAGGCCTATCAAGCCCTAAGTCAATGTGCTGTATATTGGAAGGTAGGATATATATTCTTTTATGTCCTGACTGTAAAAACCCCAAAGTCTCGGACACGTAGCAAGCGTCTTACAAAATTGTTTTCTATAATCTGTAGTTGTTTGACATCTGCATATCCTCAGATGTCACAACCATATGAAGCCTTAGAAATAAACTTTGCTTAATAAGCCTTCACAATGGTCTTCATCGGTCTACTTACCAATCTTGATGCAAACTAAAAACAGCTGCATTGGCTCTTGTAAACTCCTCTTGCTTTCCTAATATTATGGGTTTTCAATTTAAGTTTGAGTCAAACAATACATCCAGATATGGGAAGGTCCTTACCTTCAATAGGGCCTGGTTACTCACCATAGACGTTTCACATCTGGTTGAGCAACGATCTACCACCATAACAAAGGATTTGATGAAACTGACTGACAGTCCAACTTATACCTGAAGGCCACAAAGGTATTCAAATAAGGTTTGTAAGCCCATTGCGGTCCTATCCATCAAAACAGTGTCACCTGCGTAAAGCAGGGCTGGAAGCGGACGCATGCCTATTTGAGGACAATCTGCCTGAGCGGTCACCAAGACCTCTTCCACCCCATTTATATATACAGTAAATAAAAACAGGGCAAGGATACGCCCTTGGCAAACCCTTTACCAGTTTTAAAACAGTGAGTACAAGCAGAGTTACTGGTATACTGAACCAACACTGTTGTGCTGGCATGAAGGTCCCTCAGAACATAAACAAACAATATTCGGATCCACCCCCATCCACACCACAATTTATTTCTGTTCACCATATAAAATGCTGAGGTAAGATCCATGAAAGTCAGATGGATAGATTCAAAGCGGAACACTGTATATTTGTTTATTGCCAAACACAGATTCGAACACCGATCAATGGTTGACTTGCCAGGCCTGAATCCATACTGTAAATCAGATATTATATTATTCTTGTCAGCCCAAGAGGACAATTTGTCCAAGGGGTACCCACCCCGGGACCTTTACCACAAAATCGATAAGAGACATTGGGAGTTATTCTTATGTCCTTTTTAAAATCTGGGATCATAACTGAAGTGGCTCAGAATGAAGGCTGACCCTCCCTGATCGCAGTGTTTAAACCTGGAGTTAAAGCTAGTCCCCATATCACAAAATCGCAACATAATCACCTGCCACTTTTTCATGTTTTCCCCCCAACCAACTTTCTCTTCTTACCATATTGATCTGTTTATAAATGTGGAGGCCCAGGTTAGAATATGATCCTATCTAATGAGTCATCTCAAGTTGTGTATATGTTTCTGGCATATTTCCTTTCAGAGGCGGCATATTTCCTTTCAGAGGCAGCACATTTCCTAAAACCACCACATACAGTCTGGCTTGAACCTGCACTGTATTAGCTTTCCCATGTGTAACCTCCTTTCTCAAAGGCACTATAGTTACCAGAGGTACTGGGACATTAACAAGTGACAGGCCTGGTGTATCAGGATTGTTACAAGATGAAAAAAAAGATTCACAGTCAGCCTGCTCTTGAAGATGTAATTCTTACTCTACATTATCTCCTCATTAAGGACCCCCACCGCTAATGAGAAAAAGAATAAGATACCAGACTTACCCGAGGGAGCTTATGTGAATCTGCGTCTTTCAGCAGGGCATTCTCTCCAGAAATGGCTGCCTTATGCTTTCCTAACAGGAATAAATAAATCCTTCACCAGGAAATAGAAGAGGGACATTGGGGTTGACGGAGGGTTGCTGTCCCGTCTCAAGTCGGGCCCACTTTTCGACCAGGCGTTTCCTGAAAACATCCCGGGGTGCAGGCAAGCACTAAGAGTGATGAGTGCAGCCCCTCTGCCTTCCCTGTGGGCACTGTGGGTCTCCTGGGTGTCTCTGGGACTCATAGTCCCTCCTGTCAGCAGCAAAGCACCCAGAAAGGACAAAATAGAGGCCTGCCGTTGGAAGAGGTGCTACCTCACACTAGCAGAAAACCACAGAGAGTGCCAGCCCAAAAGGCACACATCAAATGGAAAGTCGACTTTGATTAACAAATGTTGGAAACAGGCTGCTCTTTTGTTTTGGTTCACAGGTTAGCGTCAGGGACAGACATGGGAAAATAGTTGCTCAACAGATTTTCCCCTAGGCTTGTAGCCAAGTCTCTAGTGTGGGCTACTCCTCTCCACGCACCAAGAGAAGGGTTCTGCTATCTTGAGAGTGGACAAAATACTGTATTTTAGGCTAGCTAGATGCCACATGTTGCAGGAAGTCATCTTTAGGCATAAGAGCACATGGTAGCCCATTGTCTAGTAGTCACTTCATCCACTGTGGGCATAAAATGACACCCCTGGGACCCAGACCTCAGTTCATGTCTGCACTGGAGAGAGGACCAAAGAAGGACTGCCCTGCTGTTCCCTGAACTTGGGGAAGAGAGGCTGTACCAAAGCCTGGACTACACCTGCTGCTCCTAGGCTAGCAAAGAAAGGACTGTGTGGTGTCCTGCTCGAGGAAAAGTTGCTACTGAGCCCCAGAAAGAAGAGGTGAACTCTGGGTGGTCAGCTGGATTACTTCCTGATACAGCTCCAATGCCACAAAAGCTACACAACCCACCTTGGCAAAGCTGGTATCCACAATTGCTTGCTTGCTGCTGACCACCGAAGTGCAGCCTGGGAGTCTGACCCCCATCACTCAAACTTTGCACCAGATTCTGCTGCAACTCTGAGTCGTCAAAGTGGAGTTTGGTCGCCCAAGACTAACACTAGCCACAGTTAAAGGGAACCACTGGTTTTGCTGTGATCGTAAACCAGCAGACCAGTGACAATTGATTTTGGCTTGACTTCGAGGGACATCGACCTCTGTGACCAAAGTCATCCCACCGTGTTCGTGCACAGATAGGTGGCATGAGGAAGAATTCCCCAATCCCCCCACCTCCCATTCAACCCTCAGACCTGGTCAGCATCCAGTGTCCCTTCTATCAGGACCACTCCATTGAAGTCTATAGTAGTTTGTCTGAAACTGGATTGGAGATTGCTTTGACTACAAGGTCCAACTAAGCCTTGCAGGCCCCACTTACTCGCTTTCTGCTTGAGTTGGTCACCCAAAGCAAGCCGAAGTAGCCGAACACAACTGTACAAAAAACTCAATATAACCGCTAACCGTGGTAGATGCCCATGTTAATTTGCATCTTTATGGAAAATAAGTAATTTATGATTTGCTGAAACATTAGTAGCCCCAGAACTATGGTGGATTGTGTTCACTGCGGTGTCTAAAAATTCATTAACATAAGAACTATTTTTATAAATTCGTGTCAGATTTATTTTGTGTTGTGTTTCTTATTGAATTGTTTTGTCACTGCTAAATGTTTTGAACTAGTTCCTTTGTTAAAGGCTGGTTGCTCAATGCCACAGCTTCCCAGGGCTAAGCTAAGGTTTTACAAATGATCTTGACTGGACTCAAGACAGGCTTGTGAGTTTATTATATAGTGTGGTCGCACAACCACACCATATAATAAATAGCATTTCCTCACAATATCACTTTCCCATAAATTCCCAAATAGTTGGGAAACTCACTCTCTTTGCCTATCTTGTGCTGAGGGTCACCTAGCAACCAGGGGAATTTGGTGAAAGATCTGAAAAAGGGAAAAAACAAAGTAACTGGTGGGAAGTTTTCCAGAAATCCAACAGCCCAAAGGCTAGAAAAAAAAAAAAAAAAACAACGAAACGTCCGGGAAAGATATTCCATGTTAATTGGATGATTATTTGATTTTTGAATGAAGCCTGAGTTTTGGTTGTCTCTGGCATTCTGCCAGCACAGCATAGATACTGTCACCCTCAAACTATTCTGATGCAGTGGACCCCCTTCCTCAAAGAACAGAGTTTTTGCTATACTGGATAGCAGAGCATGCTGAACTAATCAAGGAGATGCATCTAGTTGTGCCTCCTACACAATAGTTTGAGTTATTGCACATGTAGCTATCACCTAATTTATCCCTATGGTAGATCCCAAAACCACAAGATTACAAAGCAACATAAGCAGTTTTAAGCCGTAGATCAAGCGGTTGCTAGCAATCCCATTGAGATTTCATAGTTCTAAACATGTTGTTCCTACATGGTTTAAGGTTTGTTTTTCACCAGGGTTTGGGAGGCCAGATATGGCTAACAAAGAGTATGAAGCAGATGACAGTGGGGAGGGTAGGAGGAGAATGAGTCTCTTCTGTATTTTTACTGGTCTGCAGGGGAAGGACCAGAGGGCAGGGAGGGGTGAGAGCTGGTCTGCACTCTTAATAATATCACAGACAATAATGATCCCCTGAAATCATTATGGTAGTGACGCTAATTAGATGGAACATTCAAGGGCAAAATTTGCAAGTGAAATGCCATAAAATGTGGAAATACTTAACAGACCAACACTATGATGTAGTAGTGCTGCAGGAGACCCACCTTACACGGACGAAGGATCACAGGCTCAATCAAACAAACAATACCCACAAACTTCTAAATCATCAACCACAACTATACATAATGGGGTTGAACTAAGGTTTCATTAAGCTTTACAATTCTAACACACCAGTCATCAGACAGATGAAGAAGGGCGCTTTGTCATTTTAAGTCCCCAACACTAACCAAGAACAATTCCTCCATGGGACCTTGAAAATACTGGGTGCCTTTGCAGAGAGGGATGTGTTTATGCTGGGAGATTTTAACCTCACTTGGCACGCGACCCATGACAGCACACACCCTCATCGTTCACCAAGGGGCAATTTCTCCCACGCACTAAAACAGCAATACAGGAGACAGGACTGGTGAACACTTGGGGGATACTTCACCTCAACGATAAAGACTACACATTCTTTTTGCACACTCATATTGTAATTGTAATCGTATTTATATAGCGCTTACTACCCCTGACGAGGCGTCGAAGCGCTTTTCGATGAGTAGCACGCTACTCCGGTACCCAACAAGAATTAGTGATGGATTAGTATGATTTAATAAGGAGTACAGTTTTAGTATTATTATGAGTTAATTTGAGTTGCGGATATGAGAGTTTGTTAGTTAGATTGACTGGAGTAATGGAGGGGTGGAGGAGGAAAGAAATACAGAAGTGTTAATTGGGAGTTTATCCTTCATTTACTCAATCCAAAGGTTTGAGATGAATAAAAGGGGAGCGGAGGGGAAAGAGGATGTGGAAGGGTTAGGGAGAGCATAGTAGCAGGGTGAGATGAATGCAGGAAAATTTAGTAGGGTTGTGTGGGGGGTCACAGAGGTAGAGTGAGGTTTGGTGAGTTAGATGTGGAGGTGGAGGGAAGAGCTTAGGCAGAGATATTTAGGAGATGAAAGTGGTCGAAGAGATTTGGGATGAGTCCGAGTGAGAATGGAGGATAGTTTGATAGAGACATGACATAAGAGTGATGAGTAGATAAGTGTGATAAAAGAGAGCAGAAATTCATAGATATCTAGTATAACAACCCAAAAAAAAAAAACAGGAGCCATGCAATGATCCACAAACATGCCAGGCACAGAAACAACATATACACATACATACACATATATATATATATTTATACACACACACACATGAATACACACACATATGCACATACAATACATAATTAGAATCATGGGTAAAAAATACTTAGTCAGACAGGTTTAAAAGAGTGTGTGTGTATTTTATTGTTATTGGTTTAGTTTCTGTAAAATGAGCATCGTGGCCTACCCAACCGGAGTATTTTCTACGAGTATGTCAGTAAGCGTTACCTAGCATGTTTTATACGCCCCGTTTATATTGTACACTAAGGGTACGTGATGGGCCACGGGGTAAACGTCTCCAGCAACCTTGTGTGCCTTTGGCAATGTGATTGTTACTAGTGCGTCTTTGTGGAGATGTCCTTGTGCTTCTGAGCATCAACAACGCACCACCGGAATCGGCGGTAAACGCATTGGGGTCGTTTTGGAAAGCTGTCCATCATTCTGGTAAAAGGCGGGAATTCCTTTACCTACTTCGAGGGTGGACGGGGCGTGGCACAGCGGGCGGAGCTTACAGGTGCTTTATAAAGGGAGAACCTTCTAGTCTGTGTCTCCAGCAGAGGAAGATAGAACCCGCGCGTCTCAGTCAGATACAGATTACGCTCCAGTACATCATCAGTTCACCTCCAGGATGGATTCTAGATCTTTTTCTGCTATGGGATCTCTGAGCGCACAGCCTTGCTTTATCTTTGCCAAGCCCAAGAGTTAGGGTGGCTTGTCCTTTCCAGAAGCTGAGCTTCAACTGCGGCACCTGCTACGATTATATTTGTAAGTGCTTCCTTTGAGGTTTAGTTTCTGTAAAATGAGCATCGTGGTCTACCCAACCGGAGTATTTTCTACGAGTACGTCAGTAAGCGTAACCTAGCATGTTTTATACGCCCCGTTTATATTGTACACTAACGGTACGTGATGGGCCACGGGGTAAAAAACGTCTCCAGCAACCTTGTGTGCCTTTGGCAATGTGATTGTTACTAGTGCGTCTTTGTGGAGATGTCCTTGTGCTTCTGAGCATCAACAACGCACCACCGGAATCGGCGGTAAACGCATTGGGGTCGTTTTGGAAAGCTGTCCATCATCCTGGTAAAAGGCGGGAATTCCTTTACCTACTTCGAGGGTGGACGGGGCGTGGCTCAGCGGGCGGAGCTTACAGGTGCTTTATAAAGGGAGAAACCTTCTACTCTGTGTCTCCAGCAGAGGAAGATAGAACCCGCGCGTCACAGTCAGATACAGATTACGCTCCAGTACATAATCAGTTCACCTCCAGGAAGGGTTCTAGATCTTTTCCTGCTATGGGATCTCTGAGCGCACAGGCTTGCTTTATCTTTGCCAAGCCCAAGAGTTAGGGTGGCTTGTCCTTTCCAGAAGCTGAGCTTCAACTGCGGCACCTGCTACGTTTATATTGTACACTAGGGGTACGTGATGGGCCACGGGGTAAACGTCTCCAGCAACCTTGTGTGCCTTTGGCAATGTTATTGTTACTAGTGCGTCTTTGTGGAGATGTCCTCGTGCTTCTGCGCATCAACAACGCACCACGTGAATCGGCAGTAAACGCAGTGGGGTCGTTTTGGAAAGCTGTCCATCATCCTGGTAAAAGGCGGGAATTCCTTTACCTACTTCGAGGGTGGACGGGGCGTGGCTCAGCGGGCGGAGCTTACAGGTGCTTTATGAAGAGAGAACCTTCTACTCTGTGTCTCCAGGAGAGGAAGATAGAACCCGCGCGTCACAGTCAGATACAGATTACGCTCCAGTACGTCATCAGTTCACCTCCAGGAAGGATTCTAGATCTTTTTCTGCTATGGGATCTCTGAGCGCACAGCCGTGCTTTATCTTTGCCAAGCCCAAGAGTTAGGGTGGCTTGTCCTTTCCAGAAGCTGAGCTTCAACTGCGGCACCTGCTACGTTTATATTGTACACTAGGGGTACGTGATGGGCCACGGGGTAAACGTCTCCAGCAACCTTGTGTGCCTTTGGCAATGTTATTGTTACTAGTGCGTCTTTGTGGAGATGTCCTCGTGCTTCTGCGCATCAACAACGCACCACGTGAATCGGCGGTAAACGCAGTGGGGTCGTTTTGGAAAGCTGTCCATCATCGTGGTAAAAGGTGGGAATTCCTTTACCTACTTCGAGGGTGGACGGGCGTGGCTCAGCGGGCGGAGCTTACAGGTGCTTTATAAAGGGCGAACCTTCTTCTCTGTGTCTCCAGGAGAGGAAGATAGAACCCGCGCGTCACAGTCAGATACAGATTACGCTCCAGTACATCATCAGTTCACCTCCAGGAAGGATTCTAGATCTTTTTCTGCTATGGGATCTCTGAGCGCACAGCCTTGCTTTATCTTTGCCAAGCCCAAGAGTTAGGGTGGCTTGTCCTTTCCAGAAGCTGAGCTTCAACTGCGGCACCTGCTACATTTATATTTGGAAGTGCTTCCTTTGAGGTTTAGTTTCTGTAAAATGAGCATTGTGGCCTACCCAACCGGAGTATTTTCTACGAGTATGTCAGTAAGCGTTACCTAGCATGTTTTATACGCCCCGTTTATATTGTACACTAAGGGTACGTGATGGGCCACTGGGTAAACGTCTCCAGCAACCTTGTGTGCCTTTGGCAATGTGATTGTTACTAGTGCGTCTTTGTGGAGATGTCCTTGTGCTTCTGAGCATCAACAACGCACCACCGGAATCGGCGGTAAACGCATTGGGGTCGTTTTTGAAAGCTGTCCATCATCCTGGTAAAAGGCGAGAATTCCTTTACCTACTTCGAGGGTGGTCGGGGCGTGGCCATAGTCCAATTGACTATGTAATCTCCAGTCAGGGGGTGGTCCAGGATCTCCATAAGGCAGCAATTCACTGTATCAGCCATTCAGATCATGCACCAGTAGATGTGATACTAAATTGGAATGGGATCAGGACGAAGACCACGAGGTGGTACTTCACCTCAAACCTCGATATGAGATAAGTTATCAAGAGATGACTTACGCTGCACCATTAGGGAATATTTCTTGCTTAACAACCCTGAAGACACCAATCTGAGCATTACATGGGATGCATTTAAAGCAGTGCTCTGAGGCAAATGTATCTCCCTGATGGCAGCACTGAACAAACAGAGGAAAAAGGAACACCTCTCAGTAGAGGCAGAACTACTCACTGCTGAAGAAGCGCACAAAGCACACCTAACCCTACCCCTCCAAGAGGTAACCTTAACGCTATATACTCAAACGGAGCTGAACTTACGTTGCTACATTTACACAGAACATCTTGCAAGCAAGGGAATAAAGTTTGTTCGCACTTAGCCAGACAGCTAAGGGGGAAATGGGAAAGAGAATATATAGGGATATATGACAACCCACCAATGAACTGACCAGTTAAGATGTGGCGAAGGCAAACATATTTGGGAAGTTTTATCAAGATCTTTACAGAGCGGCACCCTCCACTGATTTCACCCAAATAGAGTACTTAGGAAATATTACTCTTCCCAAGATCATGGTGGCACACAATGAACGATTGAGGGCACCCACTGAAAAGAATGAGGTACAGATGGCAATTAACTCCCTCAAACCTCACAAGTCACTGGGGCCAGACGGCCTGACAATACTATTTTATAAGACCTTTAGCTCGGAGCTGACGCCACACCTGACCACCCTATTCAACTACATAGGCACTTCAGGTGCTACCACAAACACATTTATGTCATTCCCAAGCCAGTGAAGGACCTTCATGGCAATAGCTCTTATAGACCCATAGCCCCTTTGAACCTGGATTCAAAGTTTTCTGTGAAGATACTAACATCTTGACTAGAAGACTTGCTTCCTGATTTATAGGGTGATACATCTAATCGAAAACTCTCATGAGAAAAAGATCCCGGCCATTTTGTTGAGCCTTGATGGCGAAAAGGCATTCAACCGGGTACATTGGGACTTTATGACCCATGCTCTTAGGGTTTATGAATTTAGAGAACAATTCATCGGGATGATTAAGGCCAATTATGCAGCGCCCCTCTCCAGAGTTTTGGTGAACTGCACCAGTTCTAAACCTTTCTCTTTGACGAGGGGGATGAGACAGGGATGTCTTCTGTTCCCATTGTTGTTTGTACTCACTGTAGAACCTTTAGCAGCGGATATTCAGGTATTACCCACCATTCATGGAATCACCTTTGGGACAACAGAGCAAAAGATCTCGCTATTCGCTGACGATGTTCTCTTGACACTGACCAAGTGTGCCTCGATCTCCTCCTTTCAAGAGGAACTTCAACTTTTCGAAGCAGTGGCGGGCTTCAAAATTTACCTCTCAAAGTCTTAAATGATGAATCAGACGATGCCCCTACCAGAGATGTAAATGCTTGCAGCCTCCGCACCCTTTCAGTGGGCAAAGAAAGAAACAGCATTCCTAGGTATTAAAATCACACCAAACATAGCAGATTTCTTTAGGGCAAATTATCCCCGCTGCTGACCTGCATAAAAGCGGACTTCAAACGATGCGCTCTGTCCAATCTCACATGGTTGGGGAGGATCAATGCCATAAAAATTACACTTCTGCCCAAGATACTCTACTTATTTCAAAGCCTCCCAATAGACATTGACCGCACATTTTTCTTGACTCTGCGCACCCTTATTGTACACTTTATCTGGCAAGCAAGGCGAGTCAGATTATTTTATAAAATGTTAAGAATGCCAAAGAAAAACAGGGGCTTGGGTCTACCAGATTTCCAGTTCTATTACAAAGCTGCCTTGCTAAGAATTGTTATGGAATGGTCCCTCAGAGAATCTGATAACCACTGGCTACACATGGACCAGGCCATGGTGGGGAGGGTTTTATGGGACTTTCTATGGAAGCCAAAGGCAGACCGCCCCTACAATGCATATCTTAGTACACCAATAAAAACTACTCTAAAGGTCTGGGACAAAGTGATGTAAACAAAGAGTTGGACAAAACTTTCCTTCACTGCAAACACCGCTAAATTACAACCAGGCATTCCCCCCCCCCCAGCCCTTCGGCCAGGGCCATTTGATGTATGGAGGGAAGGAGGCTGTCTCACGTTAGCAGATTTTTTCCACCATAACAACATACTAAAATTTGAAAATTGCAAAAGAAAATTGGTATCCCAAGCAGGCAAATCTACCACTACACACAGCTGCAGCAATGGGCATTTAAACCAGCGAACCAACTTGTAGCCACGCAGGACTTAACATAATTTGAACAATTTGTCTGCCGGGCAGGCCCCCCTATGGGGACTATTACTCGCCTTTATGCCCTACTATCTACTACAGAGGGCATGACACAACCCCGTCATCTTACCTTCTGGGGGCATTTATTGGGGGGGAAGACATCCTTGACACACAATGGGATGGATTGTATTGAGACTTACAAAAATGTAATAGGTCCATGGCCTTGAGAGAAGCCCACTATAAAACCCAGTATGACTGGTACCTTTACCCTGCCAAATTGAACAAGATATTCCCAGCTACATCTGACCTTTGCTGCAGACGGTGTGGACTACAGGGCGATTTTAGCCAGATATGGTGGGACTGTACCACGATTCGCCCTTTTTGGAATTAAATTTTAGCTCACATTAAAGATACACTGGGGTACCCCATTCATAATAGAATGAGCTGCATCCTCTTGGGACTAAGAGATGAGTCCCCAGCATCAAACGCTTGGTTGCTGCTAAAATGGAGATAGCGGCAGCCTGGAAAAAGAAAGAAAGAAGCTCCAGATTACTCAATGGCGTGCTCGCCTTTGGAGTTCACCAATGGACCCCACTTCATGGTCACATATTCAGCCCTTGCTGTGTCATACTCCGGATTTTGACTATTCTTGTCTCCCAAGATGCATATTATGTTTGAAGATGTTATTTGTTGTATGTCCTTTTTTTCTTTGCTATTATCACTTTCTGAAAATGGTTGGAAAATTCAATATGTGACAATGGGGATGAGAATATCTGTCTTGTTAAACACTGTATACTTTTATAGCAGACGTAATGCCTGTACTCAACTTCAAACTAATAAAAATAAGTTTGACACAACAACAAAAAAATAAGACAACAGCTTCATTAACGTGAAATGTCTCTCTTTAAAAGAGAAAAAGCAATAAAAGAAATGTCTCAATCTCACTGGCATGCAGCCATTGCAAGACAAAAACAATAACAGTAACTTTAAGGCAGCCCTTTGACCACCTCCGTCCCCAAATACCCCACACCAATGTGTTACCAAACTAACCATTGCCCTCTTCAGTTCTTTTTTCTTGCTATTGGCTCTAACAGTTTTCTTGTACATTAACTGATTTTTCACAGAAAACATCATTACATTCATATGAAAACATATTGTGTTGTATAATGAGGCTACTAAAAAGTAGGACCGGTTGTGTCACACCATTTATTCTTTAGAAACATTCACTTGTGGATGTTAAGCTTGCTCACGGTTGATAGTGTTTTTTACTGGGAAAGTCACAGTTTCATTTTCTTGCTCTGGTTTCTGTACGGAGAAAGCTTGTTGTTTCTGCAAAGTAATGCATGAAGCTAGAACTTTAAGCCATTGTTGGGTTGGGGATTTTCAATAACTTTCTGGGGCGTTTCTGGTTGGCACCATTTAGGAATTAGCACAGCAAGAGGATGTGGAAAAGGTCTGCCCTTACCTATGCCCTCCTGACCCTATTAAAGAAGAATGTTCATGAAAATCTTCCCTGTAAGGATCTGTTTGTGGCCTGTAGTGCTGTAGATTCACATGTGCATACTCCTGCAATTTAGTGTTAGACTTGCGTTGCTGTCAGTTTTTTTTTTTGAAGAAGTCTTTCGAGTCACAAGGTTTGGTGATTCCGGCCAAGATTGCTAATGCGCATGGGCATCGGCTCCATTGTTAGGATTGTTTTTTCATCCAAATGGAGAGGACATAGATGGAGCAGAAAGACAGAGAAAAGATGACCTCCAGGAAGGACAGTGGATGCATATGAATCTACAGCACTACATAACTTGAACAGATGCTTACAGGGCAACATTTTGCGTTTGTGGCATGAGTAGCTGTAGATACGCATGCTGTCCTTAGACTGTAAAACAGTCCTCCTGTATGGGGTGGCTTAGCCTGAGGATTTTGCACACAACTGAAAAAACGTACATAAGTCAGCCTAGCCAACTCTAGCTTGATCGCGAGCTAAAACATCTACACCATAATGTTTAGTGAATGTGTGCAGAGTGGACCAGGTAGCTACTTTACAGATTTTAGCTATAGGGGTATTGCCTTGGAAAGACAGAAGCCCTCCTTTTTTACGTGGTGTGTGTTGGGTGTTTAAGACAGGCAAAGGTCTTTTAGCTTTGGGGTAACAGATGTGTGTACATTTGACTCTCCAGCGTGCTAGATTTAGAGCGAAGACGGCCTTTATGTAGTTTTGATCAAGAAACAAAGAGCTGTTTTGGAAAGGCTTAATCCTACCAATACACTAGTGCTCTTTGATATCCAGAGTATGAACAGCTTGTTCCGCTGCAGACTCTGGCTGTGGGGAGAACACTGGTAGTTCTATTGTTTAATTTAGGTAAAAGGTAGATAACACCATAAGAATGAACTTGGGGTTTGTCTCGAGGACTATCTTGTCTGAGTGGTCTTGGAAGACGGGTTTTTCGAGGTTGAGAACTTGTAGCTCACTGACACCTCTGAAGGAAGTGATGGTTACTAGTAAAACTACCTTCCAAGACAAACTGTAATTGGCACAAGTGTAGAGGCTCAAAGGGAGGTACTCACAGTGGCTGCTTTTGTAGATGGACTTTGTGCGGGTGGAGATTCATCCACATCTGAGTCCTCCTTCTCCTCCAACTCCGATATCGGACCCTCTGCGTTTGGATCATCCAGCTGCTGCTCAACCTCAGAACAGATCAGGGGTGTCTTTCCATTTGGTGGTGCGATGTTGATTCTGACATGATGAAGATGGCACCTTAGAGTCTTTTTGTTTCTGAAGGCGAGCCATGAAGAGCAGGCGGTCTCTTTGTGTTCGGAAACAGAGGCTGCCCACCTGATGTAGGTCTGTCCTCAAGTACTGCTCTTAATACTTCAGGAAGTATCTGAATGGAATATGAGTATTCTACCACGGAACAGAAGCAGAGGCGACCCGGTGTTTAGAGCAGACATTAGATACACTGCTTATTCAACGTACAAGTCAGAGGTAACCAAATGGGCCTTGCGAGAATATTAAAAAACGTGGCGTTGACCCAGAGCTCGAAGGAACATATCTGACCCGATGGCAAAGAAAAAACAATCGAGCCAGTGCCAAAGTGCATTGCCAGTCATGGGTGAAGTCACTATGGGTCTGATTACAACTTTGGAGGAGGTGTTAATCCATCCCAAAAGTGACGGATATACCACCAGCCGTATTACAAGTCCATTATATCCTATGGAACTCGTAATACGACTGGTGGTATATCGTCACATTTGGGACGGATTAACACCTCATCCAAAGTTGTAATCAGGCCCTATATCTTGTGACTCAAAAGAGTTCTTCAAAGAAAAACAACTTGAACACGTCCATGCCTAACACTGGATGACGGGAGCATGCACAGTATGTGTATCTATAAATAACACACACACAAAAAAGAAAAAAAAAGAAAAAAGATCACCACTAGGTAGTTCTAGTTACGACCATGTTTCCATAGAAAAGGCGTTTTTTGATTTGCCTATATCTTTAGAATTGTTTGACGAATCTTCACAAAATTTTCCCAGAAAATGTTTGCCGGTGATTCTTGTTGTGCACAGCAAGTTTTGGGGTGGTCCGTCAAGCGGGGGTGGAGGAAATGGAGAGGTGTCAAAAAAGTTTAATTTCCTATGTTAATTCCCAAAGGACATTTAGACACAACTACATCCCGAACCACTGGAAGGAATTGCACCGAATTTGGCAGAAAGCTAGCTTTCGGTACTCAGATTACATTTTCACTTATTTGGTGTAAATCCGTTCAGTAGTTTTGGAGATAGTAAAGGGAAAATGTGTATATCTGGGGGCCGCATATCCTGCACAACGATTTGCAAAAAAAGACGCGCTCGAGCAGGGAAATGCACAGCTCTGACTGGCTGCCAACACTTCAAACCAGGAAATGTCGGTAGCCATCTTGGAACTCTGCTTCATCTAAGCCCCACTAAAAATGTCAACTGCTTTGTCCCAGGGTACCCACCACCGGGAAATAGCTGTCTCCTGTGGCTTGGCTGCAGCTTTGATAGCTACTGCCAAGTCACAGAAAACACTCTGCTCACAGCAAGGGAGAGCTGTCAAACACCTCTCCCTCTCTGTAAGCAGAGGTTTCCAGTGTCTCCCTGCCTGCAAAGATGCAGGCAGGAAGACAGAGAGGGAGACGATTTAGCAGCTCCCTCTCAGTAAGAGCATGCTGGCTCCCGCAGGAGGCTGGAAGCCTATGGTCCCCAAACATTGAGACTTGGTGCCCTGAGGGGGCACCCAGGTCACATGCCCCGGGCACCAGGGGATAGGTCCCTGGGGCTGAGTTTTGGCCCCTAGGGAAGAGGTCCACACTGCTTTCCTACCCCCAAAAAATAAGGCAGGGCTCGGGGAAATGTGTCCCTGGGGCCAACATCAGCCTTGGGAGGGGGGGGCCGCGCAGTCCCCCTCCCCCAGAAAAAAAAAAAAAAGGAAAAATAAATTAGGCCAGCCTTGGGAGATGGGGTCCCCGGGGACCGAGATCAACATGTTGGTGGGGGTGATTTTAATGCACCCGTTTTCATTACAGGTCACTATAAGTCACTCCTATGGTAGGTCCTCTAAGCCCAGAGGGCAGAGTGCAGGTACCTGTGTGAGGGCAACCCTGCACTAGCAGAGGTGCCCCCACAAACTCCAGATTCATTTTTCTGGACTTTTTGAGTGCAGGGACGCAATTTTACGCGTTGTACCGGACATAGGTCACTACCAATGTCCAGCTACATAATGGTGACTCCGAACCTGGGCATGTTTGGTATCAAACATGTCGGAATCATATCCCAATACTGTTTCAAGTATGAATCCATGGCACTCTGGGGGCTCCTCAGAGGACTCCCTGCATTGCTACCACCAGTCTTACAGGGTTTCGTGGGCAGCCCAGCTGCCGCCACCCTTCAGACAGGTTTCTGTCCTCCTGCTGCGTCATCTGATCAGGCCCGGAAAGTCAGAACAAAGGATTTCCTTTGGAAGAGGGAGGTTACACCCTCTCCCTTTGGAAATAGGTGTGACTTGCTTGGGAGGGGTAATCTCCCCAAGCCACTGGTTTGCTTTGAAGGGCACATTTAGTGCACAAGAAGAAGGAATCTCCCTTGGAGTGAAGGAGTCACTCTCCCTGCAAACGCAGGCACCTAAAACAAGTGACAACTGGTTGCGTGGATTCCCTCTCCTGCTGAGCAGCGTGGATCCTGCATCACGGGTGGTGGTCCAGAGTAGCACTCTTGCTCCTCTCTGCCAGCTGTCCAACTTTAATGGAGGTAAGCCTTTGCCTTCCTATGCAGGACAGTACCCCGTGCACCGCGTCTCTTGCAACTACCAAGGCTTGTTTCCATCTCCGCCAAGGACTCTTTAGGCAATATGTAGCTTCAGCTCCCAGCACTGCATCCTGCAAAGCACAGCCTCCTGTGTGGTTTTCCTGCAGCATGGGATCCTCTTTTGTAGTGCTGCGTGGGCTTTTTCGACTCTGAGGGTCCCCTTAGACTCCCCCTCCTGGGTTGAGTCCTCCTGGGACTTTCTGGTCCCCAGCAGCACCTCTTTTCCACTAACCTTAAGTTTGCCTTTGCCAATGCTTGTTGGTGGAATTCCTGCACCGACTCCATCTACATTCATCAGGAACTCTTCTCCGGTTCCAGGGCTGCAGTGCTGACCTGTTCTTCATCACCGTCGACCAACTCCTGCATCCACAGCTGAATGGGTAGTACCCTCCTACTCCTCCTGGATTCTACTGGGACTCTTGGACTTGGTCCCCTCTTTCCACACGTCTTCTTTCTTTAGGAATCCACCTCTGGTTTTCTTGCAGTCTTCTCTGGGTGTTGTCTTATTTTCTTTTTCCTCCTTTTGGGTGGTTTAGGGAAAATCCAACGTTTTACTCCTGCATTCCTGGGGGGGGGGGGGGGGGGGGGGGGGGGGGGGGGGGGGGGGGGGGGAGGGTACTGTGTTACTTACCTTTGCGGTTTTCTAGTTCCCCTCTACACATTTTACTTACCTAGAGGGGGTGGGGGGTGGGGGGTACCTTGTTCGCATTCCATTTTTTTTGCATGTGGTTTGTGCTCCCCCCGGGGTCACTATTGGTTACTACTATTTGCACTGTTTTCTAATCTTTTCTATGCCTGTTTCCGATTGCTAGTGTATATATTTAGTGTATTAGTTACCTCCTAAGGGTGGGGGTACCTACCTAGTATTTTGTGGTTTTTGATCCAAAAAAAAAGTACCTTTATTGTTGTACAACTGAGTGTTTTCTTTAATGTGTGCAAGTGCTGTGTGACTACAGTGGTATTGTATGAGCTTTGCATCTCTCCTAGATAAGCCTTGGATGCTCATCCACAGCTACCTTTAGAGAGCCTGGCTCTTAGACACTGCCTACACGTCACTGAGAGGGGATACCTAGACCTGGTACAAGGTGTAAATACCATAGGTGCACACCACACACCAGGCCAGCTTCCTACACAGGAGGACTTGTCACTCTGCAGGGTGACCACCTATCAGAGGCAGTCACTTAAGTCAGTCACCTGTCCTGACCAACTAAATGCTCCCAGGGGCCTCTGCACATCTTGTTTTCAAGATGGCCAAGTTAAGTGGCC